>NC_073385.1:33286622-33514122 GCF_028641065.1 Leucoraja erinaceus
GGAAGAAATGAGACTCCTCCTAGTAGACAACCAAGACCTATTCTTAAGGAGTTGGTCCCCATTTATTGATTTCTTGGATTCATGTGGTGACATAGTATCATGAAAACCAACAGTTTCAGGTATGGGTGAAAGAAGACTTAGAATATTAAAAAAAAAAACCATCTCACTGTGGTAATGGAATAATCTCCCTCCTGCTTTCCTTCTTCACTTATTCCTTTTCTTTCACTTTTTCCTTATTGGTTTTTCATCCACGTTCATTAATCTACTCTTCACTTTTCACAACCTCTTTTTCCTCTCTCCTTTCTCACTTCTCTCTTTAAAAAAAAGGGAAGTTGTACAGAGAATGTAATATGTTAACATCGTTTTTGTACCAATGCATTGTACTCACTTCTAATAAATAAAATTTAAAAAAAAATAAAAAAAAACAAAACAAGTTGCATCGGAGATGCAAGGAACTGCAGTTGATGAAATCTTGAGTAGAAACCAAGTCTGAAGAAGGGTCACTTATCCATGTCCTCCAGAGATGCTGACCAGCTGAGTTACGCTATTGCTTTGTGTTCAAATGAAATTGACAGAGCATTCAGCAGTGTCATTTCATACATTTCTGCACTAAACCATACCATTGTCTCTCAGAACCCTGATACAGTTCATCGTGTTCTCACTTTCTTCTCCATGAGGCTTCCCAATCAAAAGATTATTCCCAATCAACAGATTGTTCTGCTCTATGTTGGTCCCCTCCATGACAGCACCCAGATCAGGCATTCCTCTCCACCTCTCCATCATCACCATCCCAAAGAGACCACTTTTTCTCCCAAAATTGAGCTCACCTCTTGATTCCAGCCACCCCTTTTTCCAGTTTCCATGCTGTCATTTGTGGGACTACAGGAGAACCCATGTTTGACCTGTTATCCACTTCTTCCTCTTTCCATTCTTCAGTTCCCAAAATGCATTTCCTGAAGCAACAACGGTTGCTCAAGAAGGGTCTTGACCTGAAACGTCACCCATTCCTTCTACCCTGAGATGCTGCCTGTCCCGCTGAGTGACACCAGCATTTTGTGTCTATCTTTGGTGTAAACTGGCAACTGCTGTTCTTTACTACACAATGGTTTACTTGCTCTTTTTAAATTTAAGTTGTTCACTGTTTAGGATGTGGTCACCACAACATCAAGTGGGCTCAAAGTGACTTTGCTGACAGCTTTGCTGAACACTTCCATTCAGTCTGCAAGTCACACCAAGCTTCTTGTCACCATTTACTTTGTTCTGACTGCTCATCACACTTCCAATCTGAACTCTGTCCCTTGCCTTCAGCAATGTTCTATAGAAGAGCAAGCAAACTGGAAGAAGGACACCTCTTTCTGAAGAAACGATTCATCCTTCCATATTCAATATTAAATTCAACAGCTTCAGGTAACAATTTTGTCATCACTGTTTAGTTCTTCTCCATGCCGATCTATACTTGTCCCACTGCACTTTTCTTTCTGTTTATTCACATGAAAAGTAATTTTAGTTAAGGTTTGTGTTTGATTTTCTTAATTTTAATGAACATTTATGGTTTGAATTCATTAATTACTGATTCATTTTTTATAAATGTATTATTATTTTTTAATATTTTAAACACGCGTCACAGGAATAGGCCTTTCAGTCCACAATGTCCCTGCTAAACATAGTACCAAGTTAAGCTAATCTCCTCTATCTGCACTAGATCCATATTTCTACATTCCTTGCACATTCATGAGTCTATCTAAAGCCACTATCATTTCTGCCTCCATCATCACCTTTGGCAGCTTGTTCCAGCCACCCACCACAACCTCCGTGTAAAAAAAAACTTGCCCTGCTCTTCTCTTTCACACTATCCCTCGTTGAATTTAAAGCTCTGTCCGCTAAACTTTGACATTTCCACCCTGGGAAAAAGATTCTGAGAGTCTACTCTATCTGTGCCTCTCATAATGTTATATGCTTATATCAAGTATCTCCTCAACCTCTGACCCTCCAGAGAAAACAATATGTTTGTCCAACCTCTTCTTATAGCCAATACCCTCTAATCCAGGCATCATTTTGGTAAACCTCCTCTGCATCCTCTCCAGAGCCTCCACATCCTTCCTGTAATGGGATGAGCAGAACTGCACATAATGCTGCCTAACCAAAGTCTTATGAAGTTGCAACATGACTAGACTATTCTTACAGCTTGATTCAACATACTTTATGCCAGGTATGCATCCACTACTGCTTTTTCACAAGAAAGATAATTTTAGTTTAGATTAGTGTTTGGCTTTCTTCAGTTAAATTCATTTTTATAGTATTAATTAATTAATTGCAGATATTTTGTTGTAAATGAAAATATATCTACAACAACTATTTTAAGGGTTATTTTTTCAATCTGATTGATCATCAGAGATATTCAGAAAAAGGAAAAAAAAAGGAATTTGCAGTTCATCAAGGTCAGTCAATCTAAGGGTCTTACTGCCGACAGATTAACGTGTAAGAAGGAACTGCAGATGTTGTTTCATCCCCAAGATAGAAACAAAATGTTGGAGTAACTCATCGGGCCAGGCAGCATCTCTGGAGTAAAGGAATAGGTCATGTTTTGGTTTGGAACCCTCTTCAGTCTATCTATGCCTGCAGATTAGACTGCACTCACAACTCAGTAAGCTTCATGGAAGAGCCCAAGATGACATCAACAGCAATGGTACCTCAAGCATTGAGTCTGGCCATGGTTTCAGCATGTGAAGACCACGATGTTTGGACCTGGGTTGCTGCAATCCATCTCCACAACTCTCTTTCTCGTTGCTGTGTTTCCGGAGACACCAGAAATGACCTGACAAGTAATCTCCTTATTCTCAGAATGGATGCTGTCTCACTTGCTGAGTCTCTTCAGCATTTTCTGATTATTTTTTCAGCATCCAAATTATTTTTATTTTTAATACAATTAAAACCACCAAATGCCCCTCCCCTTTGCTCCCCCACTTTCTTCCTTCATGTTGACCTGGATGCGTAACCATTTCTACCACAATCCCACCCACTTTCCCCTTCCCTCCATCCACTGAGGTTTAATGTTTCACGCCTCTTCTCATTTTTATTCATTATCTCACAGTCAACGGGAGACCCACATGGGGGGGGGGGGGGGGGGGGGCATGGGGGGGGGGGGGGAAGAACCAGGACCCTGCATGGGGGAACCTACCATGAGGGGGGGAGGGAAACAAAGGAGGAGCCGGCATGGGGGGACTACTGTGACGGAGGGGGAGAGGGGAGGGGTGGAGAACAAAGGAGGTCCTGGCACGGAATATTTTGTAACTTTTTCGGCGCCCTTTATGTAGGAACATTTTGCATACCTTGGGTGTGTAAAACAAAGAATTTTACTGTGATGTCACATGAGGCAATAAAGTATTCATTTATTTTGTATTTTCTTCTCTGGACTTGTGCCAGCCAATCAGCCAATACCCTCACCCATATCCTCCTATCACTTGCATGGCTTTGTCCTGCCCCCACCCCTATTTTCCATCTGAAAAAGGGTACTGACCCAAAATGTTAACTACTCTACATATGTCCTCTTGAGATGTTGGCTGACCCATTGAGTTAATCCAGCACTTTGCATCTCTTTTTGTAAACCAGAATCTGCAGTCCTTTTCTGTCCACAATTATATCTTTGATTGGTTGCTTTATAATTACAGTAAATGTTTTAAATCATTACTCATGACCTAATTAAAAATTAAAGATCTCGCCTCAAGGCGACGGTAGTTTCTTTGGTTTTTAGAATTCCACAGTAGTACTGTGAATCATTTAATCAGCTTCTTGTCAAAGACTGAAGGTTCACTGATATTTGTGCGGTAACATGATTATCAAATGAATCTGAGATACATTCCAACATCAAAGCAACAGCATAACTTTGCTTCACAGCAAAGACTAATTAAATGATTATTTCACACCAGCAAGCCAACGCTAGTGGTGCCCTCTTCTCACTGATACCATCCGTGAGCCTTCTGTGAATATAGAAGCCTGAAGTCCTACACAACTAGGGTTAGGAACAGCTACTTTCCTGAACTCAGATAAACACAAAATGCTGGAGTTACTCAATGGGTCAGGCAGCATCTCAGGAGAAAAGGAATATGTGGCATTTTGGGTTGAGACCCTTCTTCAGACCCTTTCCTACAACTACCAGGTTCTTGAACTGACCTATACAACCCTAACACTTCCTCGATAACAGAGCTTTATGGCCCACCTCTTTTACGACAATGGACTCATTTGTACTTTTTTTACTAACTGTGATTTTTCATTAATGCATTAGTTTTTTTTTTGGTCAGTCTTCTTTCTTTTAGAATGATAGCTGTAATTTATGTATAATTTGTTATTTGTGTGTTTTTGATTGATTGATTGAAGGATACAGCATGGAAATGAACCCTTCGTCCCATCGAGTCCCTGCCGACCATCGATCATCTATTCAAACTAGTTCTATGTTATCCCACTTTCTCATCAACCACATTAGGGGTAAGTTACAGAGACCAATTAACCTGCAAACCCTCATGTTTTTGGGATGTAAGAGGAAACCGGAGCACCCATATGAAACCCATGCAGTCACATGCAAACTCCACACAGCACCACCCGAAGTCAGGGTCGAACCCGGGTCTGTGGCACTGTGAGCTAACAGCTGTACCAGCTGCACCACAGTGCCACCGACTGTGTTTGGCTAAGTCTATGTGCCTGTGATGCTGTTGCAAGCACAATTTTTTGTTTTATCTGTGCTTATGGCAATCAACTTGAACTTGTACAAGTAAATGGTGTTTGTTTATGGTGAAGATAAGGTTGAATCTTGGAACAATCTCTTCAGTAAAAAAAAGCTGCCAATTTGACAATGATAAAGTCAATAATGACAAATAATGCAGCATTCCTCAAATCACATTTTACTTATCTGAACATTGAATGATGTAATACAAGACAGATACTGTCAGAGCTGCAGAAATTCCAGATAAGGTGTTGATGTGGAAGGAGACACAATAGACTGCAGATGTTGGAATGTGGGAGGAAATAGAACCTCCATTTGTAAGACATTCTCGCAAATAAGTGGATGCAGTAGATTTATGATGGGAGAAGCAGCCCTTTAGTGGAATTTACCGGCTCAGGATGTCAGCATCTGCAGTCCCTTGATTGCGTTTTTTTTACACTTTCACCCGAAGATATAAATGGCATGTAAATGAAGGACAGAGGTAAGTATTCTCCAGATAGAAATTATATGCTAGGAAATGCTCCGAGAAATAGTCATCAAGTCATACAGCAGGGAAACTGGCTCTTCAGTTCGACTTGTCTATGCTGCCCTATCTAATCTCATCCCATTTACCTGTGTTCTGCCCATATCCCTCTGAACCTTTTCTATCCATGCACCTGTCAACATGTGTTTTAACAAATGGCCTCTGAGTTTTGAGATGAAACCCAATGCAGAAGAGAAAATCCAGGATGCTGAACAACTGAATTGTTACATTTTATACCTGACCTAATCAAATTATATACCTGACCTCATCAGCTCAGTATAAAGGGGATTGGTACATCTTGACTGAGGAATTCAAAAAGAATTGTCATCAAATGAGCATCTTTATCCCAGGGTAGAAATGTCAAAGTTCCCAGAGCATAGGTTTAAGGTGTAGGGGGCAAAGTTGAAAGGAGATATGCAGGACAATTTGTTTATACAGAGAGTTGTGGGTGCCTGGAAGGTGCTGCCAGGAAAGATGATGGAGGCAGATATAATAGTGGCATTTAAGAGGCTTTTAGATATGCAGTTGATATGGCAGGTGATATCTGCCATGATTGTCATTGGGCATCAGTCTAATCGATGCAATGCGATATGATTTGATACGATAGAATATTCATCCCCGGAACAAAATTGGTCTGCCAACAGTCATAACACACAAAAACGTACACAGTACATGAAAACTTGAAATTAAAATTAAATTAAAAGTGAAAAGAAAAAGAAAAAGACAAGCGACTGTTGGCTGGCTGCCATGTGCACAGTGCCTTAACCGGAACAAACAAACAAACAAATGCTGGCTTATCCCCTGTATAGAGGATTCCAAAACTAGAGTGCCCCCCACACCAGGTCCCCCTTTGTTCTCCAACCATCCCTCACGATGGTCCCCCCACGCTGGGTCCTCCATTGTTCTTAACGGTGGTCCACCACGCCGGTCCCCGTTGTGTTCCCCTCCCCCTCTCCCCCTCTCACGCTCATCGACCGCTGATTGCGGGTCAATCACGATCGCGAGGCCCACCTATGACTAATCATAGGCATTAGTCTCTTGTGTGTGTCAGTACATACACCAATGGAAACAGCTTTAGCGGAGTGCGGAACTCCATAGTATCTGACAAATGATCTATGCAGAGCAAACGTTTTAGAAGTACAGGCATTATAAAGTTTTGAGTTGTTAATCTTGATGTGCATGATTACATTCAGTCATTCTGCCTGCAGGAAATAACACTTGACTGTAAATGGCACACTCCAACATTAATCATCCGGGAAATGAACAATATTTCCATGATAACAGTACCAGGATCCAAGAGGAATTTATTGACCATCAAAAAGTAGTGGAAAGAAAGGTATCATGCACACTGTGAATATTTTCAGGTCAAGGTGAATAATGTGTCGAGGACCTTGACTTGGGAAGGAGATTTGTTGGCACAGGAATTAAACTATTGTTGAGACAATTGTACACTTGGTCTAGGTGGTCTGAAATGGAATGAAATTATTTTTTAGGTCTTATTACAATTATTAATGTAGTTAACTGCATCTTACACATCACTGTAAACAATTCACTGACCAAATTATTAGAGATGCCAGTAATAAGGAGAGGTTGAACACTCCAGAGATTGTTTTCTTTGGAGTGTCAGAGGCTGAGAGGAGATCTGATAGAAGTGTTTATAATTATGAGAGGCCTCAATAGGATAGACAGTCAAAACCTTTCTCCCAGGCTGGAAATGTCAAATACTAGAGGGCATAGCTTTAAGTTGAGAGGGGGAAATTTTAACGCAAGTTTCTTTACAGAGGGTGGTGGATGCCTGCAATGCGTGCCAGGGATGGTGATGAGGCAGACATGAAGGTGCCATTTAAGAGGCTTTTAAACTAGTTTAGGCTTATTATTGTAATGTGTACTGAGGTACAGTTGAAATCTTTGTTTTGCTGTTCAATCAAATCAGATAATCCATAATACTGTACTACATCCAATCAAGCCAAACACAAGTACAATAGGTAGAGCAAAGGGGAAGAAACTTACAAAAATTATAAGGGATTGGACAGGCTAGATGCAGGAAGATTGTTCCCGATGTTGGGGAAGTCTAGGACAAGGGGTCACAGCTTAAGGATAGAGGGGAAATCCTTTAGAACCGAGATGAGAAAAACATTTTTCACACAGAGAGTGGTGAATCTCTGGAATTCTCTGCCACAGAAGGTAGTTGAGGCCAGTTCATTGGCTATATTTAAGAGGGCGTTAGATGTGGCCCTTGTGGCTAGAGGGATCAGGGGGTATGGAGAGAAGGCAGGTACGGGATACTGAGTTGGATGATCAGCCATGATCATATTGAATGGCGGTGCAGGCTCGAAGGGCTGAATAGCCTACTCCAGCACCTATTTTCTATGCATATTCCATGCAATTCTGCCTGCAGGAAATAAGGCGTAAATGGCACACTCCATCATTAATCATCCGGGAAATGAACAATATTTCCATGATAACAGTACCAGGATCCAAGAGGAATTTATTGACCATCAAAAAGTAGTGGAAAGAAAGGTATCATGCACACTGTGAATATTTTCAGGTCAAGGTGAATAATGTGTTGAGGACCTTGTCTTGGGAAGGAGATTTGTTGGCACAGGAATTAAACTATTGTTGAGACAATTGTACACTTGGTCTAGGTGGTCTGAAATGGAATGAAATTAATTTTTAGGTCTTATTATAATTACTAATGTAGTTAACTGCATCTTACACACCACTGTAAACAATTCACTGACCAAATTATTAGAGGTGCCAGTAATAAGGAGAGGTTGAACACCAGAGATTGTTTTCTATGGAGTGTTGGAGGCTGAGAGGTGATCTGATAGAAGTGTTTATAATTATGAGAGGCCTCTCTGTTTCTATGTTTCTATGTTTCTATACAGCATACACAATATAGTTCTCAGCATTGTTGTACATCAGTTGCTTGGAGAAAGACCAATGTCGACAATAGGGAAGAGGTGAATCGAACAGCATCTTAGTTTATGAAAGAACAATTGATAATAGAGGGGAAGACGCTGTTCCTGAATCTGGTGGCGTGCGCTTTCAAGCTTCTGTGTCTCTGACCGACAGGAATGACCAGGATCATATGGGAACACAGGAAATGCGTCACGTGCAGGCAGAGAAGATTAGTTTAACTTGGAATCATGTTTGGCACCGACATTCTATGCTGTACTGTTCTATGATAAACACTTAAAATATTATCCGACTTAAGCTAGATTGGACATATTTCAGACACCTTTGAATGTGACAGGTAAGGATGCAATATTAGTTGATTTTACTTGCATTGTACACCTTTTAAAACCTTTATCTGAATTTAAACCAGAGGCTTGATACTCTCTGAATTGCAATTGAAACGCTGTCGACATGTGTACATATACTCACCCCACCATTTGTTGAGTGAAGCAGCTTTGATAATTCAAGATTCAAGAGATTCGAGAGACATTTATTGTCACATGCACCAATTGTTACAGTGAAATTTGTGGACACCATAAAGCCATACGAATAAAAAATGAACACAGCACACGATAGACTTTAACATAAGCATACCCACATAGCGGAATCAAAGTTTCCCACTGTGAGGGTAGGCACCAAAGTTCAGTCATTGTTTGTTGTTCATCCGTGGTCGGGGCTTCCCAAGCCCCACCGCATGAGCGGCCCAAAGTTCAGGCCCTCTCGCCGGGATGATGGAACTCCGATGTCGGAACAGAAGAACATTCTCAGCAGCTTGGACTTCCGAATCTGCCACTTCTTACCAGAGACCGCGGCTCCCGAAGTCCACAGGTTGAGCTGGGTGGAGATTCACACTGGCGGCCCTCAGCAAAGGGATCCCAGTACTCCACGATGTTTAAGTCAGCGCCGCCTGCGGCTGAGCTCCACAAACCACAGCTCCGTGATGTTGAAGCAGCAGGCCCAACACTCCGGAGTTTCAAGCGGCGATCCCCGGTCAGGCATCGCCCACTCCGTATGAATCCAGTGCTGCGCCGCTGCTGAAGCTCGGGTCTGGTCTCCAGCAGGAAAGGCCACACCAATCCAGTTGGTAGGCTGCGAGGGAGGGGCAAGGACGCGACTCGGAGAATAGTCGCATACTCGCCAGGAAGTGACTGAGAAACTGTTTCCCCCTTACTCTATCCACCTCCCCCACATAAAAATACTAAACAAAACTCCAAAACATACTTTTTAAACAGACTAAAAATTAAAAAAAAGATGGAAAAACAGACAGACTGTAGGCAGAGGCTGCCATCATGCGGCGCCCCTAGTGTCACAAAGGAGATCATTACTCCAAAAGTCAAGAACACGAATAACTCTTTACTGAAAAAGGGTTGGAAAGCTAATGACCTTAGCAGTGTGCCTGGTCGTAATCAAAAAATCTATTGGAGAGCAACAAAGGCTCCAAAGTTTAAGTAACCTGATTGTTAATTTTCCATCTGCAGAGTAACCAGTCAATCAACCTCAGAAAGGCAATCCAGTTTCACTGATGAAATCTGAGATAGTTTCAGCTGATCAGATACAGGGAAACGAGGAAAGGGACAGCTAAAGGTAGATAAATATCAAATGAATGAAAATGAAAATGAAACATGAATTTACTCGAGTAAACATGCACAAAGCTTTTAATTTGTTTTAAGATATGAAAGAACACACATTCCACTGGAGAAGACAGCTTCACCGCCCCACAATACAATCACAATGGAAGGAATGCTGAGCTTGTTCAAAGGTTGTTGAAGGACAACATTTTAGCACCAGCCTTCTCCTTGGTCACTCGTTCTGGTCGATAGTAAGCGAACCACAGTAAGCGAACCACTACCATTTTTGTCGTTGCTTCCTGACCACTGACAACCCTCTCTTTCCCGCACCTTAAACCTTCTGCCAACTACTTGGTTTAATTTCACCTGCACACTTCCATGGGCACTAAAATTCAAAGTTATCCAGCTTGCCAAATCTATATTACTAAATCTCTGATCTTGACCGCTTTTGGCCTACTGCGATTTCCGACAGAACGCCGCCACTTACGGCCGTCATTTTTGGCCACCTCGCCCAGAGCCCCCCTCTGCCTTACGGGTGCGGAGGGTTTTTCCCATCGATGACAAATCAGAGATATGTTTATGTTTTTTAAAAAATTCACCATTCTCTCTGCTGCCCCTGCTGGAGGGAGGGGGAGGGACTATAAAACCAGGAAGTGGTGTGCCTCACTCATTCTCTGCAATATGGATGAAGTCAAGGGTTACGTCTCTCTGAGCTCTGAATAACACTGAACAAATGTCTACACAACTGTGAGTACCCTTAATGTGGTTTGTAAATGAAAATATGGTTTGTTTGAAGTAATAAGGCACTGCCTGCAAATGGTTGTTTGGATGCTTTGGCTTGAAGTTGAAAGGCAATACTTACTGCAAATGGTGGCATGAAGTTGAAAGGCACTACTTACTACAAATGGTGGCTTGGGTGCTTTGGCTTGAAGTTGAAATGCAGTATTTACTGCAAATGGTGGCTTGGGAGCTTTGGTTTAAAGTTCAAAATACACTACTTACTGCAAATGGTGGATTGGGAGCATTGGCTTGAAGTTTTAAAAAAAATCACCGTTCTCTCTGCTGCACCTGCTGGAGGGAGGGGGAGGGACTATAAAACCAGGAAGTGGTGTGCCTCACTCACTCTCTGCAATATGGATGAAGCCAAGGGTCACATCTCTCTGAACTCTGAATAACACTGAACAAATGTCTACACAACTGTGAGTATCCTTAATGTGGTTTGAAAATGAAAATATGGTTTGTTTGAAGTAATAAGGCACTGCCTGCAAATGGTTGTTTGGATGCTTTGGCTTGAAGTTGAAAGGCAATACTTACTGCAAATGGTGGCATTAAGTTGAAAGGCACTACTTACTGCAAATGGTGTCTTGGGTGCTTTGACTTGAAGTTGAAAGGCACTACTGCAAATGTACTTACTTCCTGTTTGCACTGTATATTGATTTTAGATAAAACATTACACTTACGGCTGTGATTTTTGGCCATCTTACTCGGTCCCCCCTCCGCTGAGCAGGTGCAGAGAATTCTGCCCATCAATGAAAAATAAGTGTTATTAGTGTTTAAAAAATGTTGAGAATCTCTCTCCTGTCAATCACGCCCTGAAAGCCACATCTTTTCCGGTGGGAGGGGGAGGGGTTATAAAACCCGGAAGTGTGGGTGTGGCTCAGTCTCTGCATGATGGGGGAGTGAGAGGTCATGACACTGAGCTGTGAATCAACGGAACACAATGAATGTCTACTGAACTGTGAGTTTGGTGTTTTGTGTGGTTTTATGGTGGTTTCACCCTGCATGAAATGGTATGAAGCTGCATTTGAATTTGGTGGCCTTGGACCATGCTTGAAGTGGAATAAAACTGCACTGAATTTGGTGGCCTTGCACCCTGCTGAAAGTGGTATGAAACTGCACTTGAATTTGGTGGCCTTGCATCCCTGCTTGAAGTGGTTGGAAACTGCACTTGAATTCGGTGGCCTTGCACCCTGCTTGAAGTGGTTGGAAACTGCACTTGAATTCGGTGGCCTTGCACCCTGCTCATAGTGGTAAGAAACTGCACTTGAATTTGGTGGTCTTGAACCCTGCTTGAAATGGTAGGAACATGGATTTGAATTTGGTGGACTTGCATCCTGCTTGAAATGGTAGGACCATGGATTTGAATTTGGTGGACTTGCACCCTGCTTGAAATGGAATTTCAAGGAATAGTCATGAGTCAACTGCCAGCCCACCAGCCGTGAGTGAGCTGCCAGCAGATCAGGCTTGAGGGACTGAGCTGCCACCCCAAGAACTCATACCAGCACTCCAGAAAGGCCCCCCCCCCACTGGCCACCAATATTGGAATTGGTGGAGAGGTGGAATATTGCGTCGGGGGACCAACCCTCCCATGTGAACATGGGACCCAACGGGTCCCACTTAGTCTAGTACTTCATAAAATTCATTGTTTTCAATCTCTATCCTCATGAACACCTGCCGAACCCTCTCCTTGCCCAAAGTGCACAATGTACTGAATTTTAAATCCACATAGGGTACCTGTGTCAACTGGGTATGTATTAATTTTGCACTAGTATTGTGGCTATTGTTTTTCTTTATTTTATAGGATCTATGACGATTAAATACTCTTGATTCTGGTAACTTTTCTCATTTCACTGCATGTTGTAGTTTAATTTGGAGATGCAGCATGGAAACGGGACATTTGTCCCACATAGTCCATGCTGACCTTCATGAAACCTGAAAACAAAATAGTGTGAACATTGGATTCTCTAATTTTAGGCAACTCCAATTTCAGGTAACTCCCCCACTCCCCTCATCTACCCCCTTTTTTTCTCTCCTTTCTTCCCCATGCCGCACCAGGACTCACACTCATTTCTCCCCACCCCTTCCCCTTCCACCTACATTGCTTTCCTTGGCTTTACAATTCTCAACTCCTCTATATTTATCTCACACCTTTAGTCTTTTCATCTCTGTCCTTTGCCCAACCATGTGCCTATCCAACCCCCACCCCTCATTTGTATATCTATCACTTGCTAAGCTTTTTCCTTCCCCTCCTCCGTTTCAGCTTCCTTCACACTCCATTCTCCCCTTCCCACCACAATAAGTCTGAAGAAGGTAACTCGTGCAAAACATCACCTATCAATGTTCTCCAGAGAAGCTGTCTGACCTGCTGAATTGCTCCAGCACTTTGTATCTCTCCTAATAGGTAATACTGTCTAATCTAGTTCATGTTTCTCTTGCAATCCTGCACTTAACATTTTGCAAGATGATGCAAGCCTGCTTTGTACAGTCGTTGACAAGGCACACATTTCATATTGATAACATTAAAAAATCTCCAAACATCCAAAAATACTTGGACTGGCACATGGATAGGAAATGTTGAGAGTAGTATGGGGCAAATGCAAGCAAATGTGACTCGCTTAGAAGGGCGGCATGTTGGGCGGCATAGACATGTAGGGGCCGTTTCAGTGTTGTATGACTCTAGGACTCTATGATCTTCCTTTGTTCAAACACTGACATTTAAGTTAACAATCCGTAGCTTTTACCCACAATATATCACACAGGGTGATATTGATTCATTATATATAAGAGCATTCTCTTTGGAAGACTTCACAGAATAAATTCGTAAAAGATACATCATTAAACACCTTTGAATCGGTCCTTTGTAACCTTTAAGAATGAGCAGAACTGCTGCTGCTGAATAACCTACACGTTGCTGTGGTTTGCTGTCAGTGTATCATCCATCTATTGTGGAGCAGCAAAATTATGAGATGGTACAAATTAGCTGATCTCTCTGAACAGCAGGAGGCAAGCTTTCAGCACAGTTGGTAAGCAGAATGCACAAAGAGCCTTCATCACTGTAATGGAAGTGCAAAATAGCGTGCACCCCCACAATCTAAAATAAATGCTTTTCAAAATTGTCACGGAGTTCAAAAGGATTTTATGGCAATCTCATGCAACAAGCAAAAACTATCCCCACATCATGAAAATATATCTTACATCTAGTCTGCTCACCGCTTTTATGGAATATACGGAACTAAATCTATCTATGTGTTTACATTTTCCTTAGAAGTTTGCAGATTGCATTAACCTATTACCAATGAAAGAGAAAGCTTGACTAATAATCCTTCATGATTGCAGATGTGATAATTAGTTTAAAATGCAAATAAGAACTGGGAAAATTAATGCAAGTATCATGAAATGAGTTAAAATGCAATTAGATATAGGGGATCTGATTTAAATGAATACATTTGCATAAGACAGTGTAAGCACTACTGCAGAGATTCCTGGCTTTGGGGCTGTTTGGAACAGCTGGCATTTCTTTGAGTCGGATATTGATCCAGTGACGAGCTGTATCCAGAGAACGAGAGACCAGACCAGTCTGCTGTAGGAGATTAAAAGCTGACACAACAGTGGACATATATTATTTGGCATGTAAGATGGAATGAGAGGAGGGAAGATTTTTAAACTGGAAGGAAAACAGAGAAGATTTACGAGGATGTTGACGAGTTGAGGACCAGAGCGGTAGGGAGAGGTTGGGCAGGCTAGGACTTAATTCCTTGGAACGCTAGAGGCTGAGGGATGATCTTATCAAGATGTGTACAAACAAGAGAAGAATGGATAGAGTAAATGTACAGAGTCTTTTACCAAGGGTGCGGGAATCAAGAACTAGAGGTAATTGGTTTAAGGTTTAATGATTTAATAAGAACCTGAGGGGCAACATTTTCACTTGGAGGGTGGTGGGTATATGGAACAAGCTGTCAGAGGAGGGAGTTGCAGCAGGTACTATATCAGCATTTAAAAGACACTCAGATAGGTACATGGATAGTACAGTTTTAGAGAGACATGGGCCAAAAGCAGGCAAATGGGACTATTGTAGATGAGCCATTTTAGTTGGCATGGATGAGTTTATTGAAGGGCATCCAGGATTGTAGATTAACTGGCCTCTGTAAATTGCCCCTCAAATGTAGGGAATGAATGGAAAAGTGGGATAACACAGAACTAGTGTGAACGGATGATCGATGGGATGGTGGGCCAAAGGGCCTGTTTCAATGCTGTTTCAATGCTGTATCTCAAAAAAACTAACCTGAATCACTGCTAAACCTCATTTCTTCGAGGATAGCAAAATCTGTATGTTTACCTTTCTTTATGGATGTTACGTCTTGGGTCTGATTTTACTTTTGCAAATCTTTCTTGTTCCTTTTCCATTAACTCTATTGTAGGTGCAGCACACAGTGACACAGCTTGTAGAACCACTACCTCACAGTGCCAGAAACCTGGGTTTGATCCTGACCTCAGGTGCTGTCTGCATAGAGTTTGCATGTTCTCCCTGTGACCAAGTGGGTTTCCTCTGGGTGCTCTGGTTTATAGGTTAATTTTACCCTTTAAATAATCCCTTGTGTGTATGAGATGGAGGAATTGAGGAATATGGACAGAATAATGTTGGTTTATATGAGTGTATTATTAATGAAAATGTGTGGTTGATGGTGAGCCAAAAGACCTGTTTCCATACTGGATCTCTCTAAAAAAAATGTCCACGGTATTCTTAGATATCTAATGAAGACTCACTCTAATGTTACATAAACCTTTCACAACTCCAGTCTGGAGGTTATTAGTATTTTGATGCTCCATTATATGAGATTAATAGTGAATACTTTTACTTTTTTATTTTTGGAAGCAGATGTCTCTGCACACCCTTCCTGGATGCCAACAAAGTAATTGGCTGAGGGTGTGGAGATTAGTATTTGTGTGTTCACTCCTGGCCTGCATCCACAATATAAATCCTGTTATTGTGTTTGACAGCTACCTGCAACAAATTGGTAGTGCACTATAATTGCAATCTTTGTCTGCAGCAGCAGCTGCTGTACAGTCAGTGCGTGCCTGCCACACAAAACAATGGAAGGGAAAATCTTCTGCTCAGCCAGACCTAACACAAGTTGGATACATATTATAGATGTGTCCACCCACAAATTCTGATTTTCAATCAATGATAACAATCCAATCTAATCAATCTAATGCATGAAGCAGAAACCATGGTTACAATACTCTGTGCAATCAAACATTGGAACTGAAGTGGATAATTTAATCCTTGGGCCTAATACTTTCCATTTCATCACATAATAATTTTGCTGAGGAAATATCTATCAATTTTAGATTAAAAATTATTGATTGAACTAACTGCCTGTGTGGAGTTTGCATGTTCTTCTTGTGACCATGTGAGTTTCCACTGGGTGCTCTGGTTTCCTCCCACATCCCAAAGATGTGCCAGTTTGCAGGTTAATTGAACTGCTATGGAACTGGCTTCCTAAATTTTAACAACCTTCTCTGTGCAGAAGCTTTTGGTTGCTCAACCTCTGATAGGGCTAATTCTAAAATGAATACAACTAGCTGCTCAAGATCCAGTTTGCGACTGCTCATTCACTCAAAGCCTTTAAAAACCTTGTGAATATTATCCTTTGACGTCATCTCTCTTTGCAATTTAACCAGCACCATTCAGGCACTATCTTAACTGTAAACAACAACTGCACAATGCTTCAGTAAAGGGACTGTAGCTAAAATAGAAACTCATTGGGGTTATAGTATGTTTAGCCGTTTTATTAAATCTAAATGACAGACCTAATAGGAACCCTTGATACTTTGAATTTTCTTTAATAAATTATTTAGGTTCTTTTAGTGAGGCTCAGGAAACAATATGCACTTACTGAAAGTATATGTGGACTCAGTAATCTAATACCATTACATAGTAACTCCAGGAATGCACTGATGTATGCTGACAGCTTTGTATAACAAGGCCAAACTTTTGACATCCAAAGAGATTCCATGCAAGATCTAATTCTACTGACAGTCTGCTAACTTTATTTTTTTTTAGAAATTCCACACTGTTCTAGAAATAGTACTTTGTGCCGAAGGTACTAAAACTTAATGAAATGTTTGAAATATTTACATATTCTGTTACGATTCATTCCAATTGAGCTCATTAAAGTGGAGGAGAGGAAGCATGCTAAATGTATAATATTTATTCTGTTGTATTTTTTCTAATAGACTTAAATGGTTCATCTTTCTGTATTTGGAAAGTCAGGAACCCATGAAATTGCTCTGCATTTGTAGAAAGAATGTCCAACACAAAACATTTGTCCTTCCAATATCTTGGATGTCCAGAGTCCCGTGACCCAGTAAAAAATTCTACTTGTTAGATATGCACTTAGATTAATTTGGTGACATTCTGGAATATTAAGCAATACACAAAGTGCTGGAGGAGCTGAAGAAAAGTCCCGACCAGAAACATCATCCATCTATTCCCTCCACAGGTGCTGCCTGACCCAGTGAGGTCCTACAGCACTTTGTGTTCAGATTCATTTGATGTTTGCCATTATAGTATAAAAGTGTAAAGAGTGTTTAATATGTACTAACAGCAGAACAATGAAATCCTTATAGGCTTGTCCCACTTAGGCGATTTTTCAACGCTCTCGGATGTGGTTCAGAATCTTCACCACATCTGAAGTTGCCGGCAGTCGCCTGAAAAACCGGGAACTGGAACGGCGACTGTCAGAGTGGAACATACAAACACATCGCAAAGGCGGGGGCCAGGGCAAGTGGGGGGAGTACTGTCTGAAATTCACACGGTGCAATGCCAAAGTGATATAGACACACACCACAATGAACAGGAAGGTTGGCGCTGTAATTAAGACAGCTAGCACAGTGTACGGTAAGTCCTTTAAAAGAGAGGGGAGAGAAGGGGGAGAAGGAGCGGAGAGAACTTTTAAGATACCAGACAACTTTTAATAAGCCAGAGATTCTTGGTTTCTTGGATTCCTGATCCTCCAAAATATTCCAAATGGAATTTAAACTGGAGGTGGTGGAGGGAGGACTTAAGCCAGAAAGGGTTCTTGGGAGAAAAGAGCTACCTTAAATTTAATTGCATCTGATTGGGTAACTATGGTAGGGTGAAGACTATTCCATGCATTAATTGTGCAGGGGAAGAATGAATTGCTCTACGCATCTGTCTTGGTAGCTGATATCTCAAAATGGATTGAATGGCCTCATTCCAATTTGCTGTGAAGTTCGGCGGACATTTAACATTACCAGTCATTTATCCTTGGTTCTGAAAATTCCTGCTTGCGTTTTTTCACCCAATGAGCCAATGAAATTCACCGGTCAGCAAAGGCGATTAACTAAAACTACCTACGACTACCTCAACTACCTACAAACTACATGGCAACCCCACTAAACTGCACCTACGACTACAAGATTATCGATTATCTACATGGTGACCAATTTTTGGTTGCAGAAAATTCTTCAACATGTTGAAAAATTTACAGAATGCAGGAAATGCTCGCGACCATTAGGGAGACTCACCAGAGACCACCAGCGAACATGTGGTGACTATGTGGCGAGCGCAAAGTCTCCTGCACTCGGCAAAAAAGTCACCTAAGTGGGACAGGCCCATTACTTCAGCAGTATAACAGACCTGTAAATGCAATACACACGGATAATATGTAATAAACAAAAACCTCAATAAATTAATCAACCCAATACTAGAACAAACAAGCCAAAGTCCTAATGCAACCAACGACAGTCCATAATTAAAAGTTAAGGTTAGTGTTGTGTAGTGTTTAAATGGTTGTTGGAAAGAACCTGGTTGGTTGAAAGAACCTGGGCAAACGAGAGTTTACTGGACAGGACCTACAGTGAGGTTGTCACGCCAAGGGTACAGGAAGAACAAAGGTGTGTGACTGACAGAAAGGGGAGTCACCGTGGAGTGCAGGAGACCCATGCGGCTGTGCAAATGAAAACAGTTACGCCCTCTTGGGACCTGTCGGGGGAGATGACGCTTCCAGTCAGAGCAGCGGACAGGTCAGTGGCTCGAATCCTAGAGATTTGACTCGACCGGCGAGACCAACGTCGGGCAGAGCCATAGTGGTCGGTGACTCCATTATATGAGGTGCCGACTGGAGGTTCTGTGGCGGCAGGCGAGACTCAAGGATTGTCTGTTGCCTCCCTGGTGCCAGGGTTCAAGATATCATGAACAAAATTCAGAACATCCTCGAGAGGGAAGGTGAACAGCCGGAAGTAGTTGTGCACGTGGGCACAAACGACATCGGGAAGAAGAGGAAGGAGGTCCTGCAACGCGAGTTTAGAGAGTTAGGAAGAAGCCTGAAAAGCAGAACTTCTAGGGTGGTTATCTCTGGATTGCTTCCAGTTCTTCGTGCTAGTGAGGACAGGAACATGGAGATAGGGGATCTGAATATGCGGCTGAGGGGCTGGAGGAGGGAGCAAGAATTTAGATTTATAGACGACTGGGATCTCTTCTAGCGTACCTGTGACCTGTACAACAAGGACCGACATTCTGGCAGGCAGGTTACACGTATGGGTTTAAATTAAATAGTGGGGGGGAGGAATTGACAAATTGGGAGTTAAAGGGGAAGTGAGTACAGGAAAAGTTACAAAAGACACCCAAATTAATGGGATAAGAGAATAAGGTCAGGGCGAATTGTGAGTGGTGTGAGAGGGGAAGTGAATACCGAAGTAAAAGTGTTGTATATGAATGTGTGAAGTATAAGAAATAAAGTGGACGAGCTTGAGGCTCGGTTAGAAATTGGTAAGCATGATGTTGTGGGAATTACGGAGACATGGCTGCAAGAGGGCCAGGGCTGTTGAACTGAATATTCAAGGGTATACCTCCAATCGAAAAGAAAGACAGGTGGGCAGAAGGGGTGGGATAGCTCTGTTGGTGAGGAATGAAATTCAGTCCCTTGCAAGGGGTGACATTGAAAAGGTAGATGCGGAGTCAGTATGGATAGAAATAAGGAATTGTAAGTGTAAAAAGACCCTAATGGGACATCTACAGGCCCCCAAACACTAGCCTGCATATAGGGTGCAAGTTGAATCAAGAGTTAAAATTGGCATGTCGTAAAGGTATTGCTACGGTTGTTATGGGAGATTTCAGCATACAGGTAGACTGGGAAAATCAGGTTGGTACTGGACCCCAAGAAAGGGAGTTTGTGGAGTGCCTTCGTGATGGATTCTTAGAGCAGCTTGTACTGGAGCCTACCAGGGAAAAGGCAATTCTGGATTTAGTGTTGTGTAATGAACTGGATTTGATAACGGAACTTGAGGTTAAGGAGCCATTAGGAGGTAGTGACCCTAATATGGTAAGTTTTAATCTACAATTTGAGAGGGAGAGGGGTAAAGCGGGGGTGTCTGTTACAGTTTAACAAAGGGGACTATGGAGCCATGAGGGAGGATCTGGCTAAGGTGGACTGGAAAGAGACCCTAGCAGGGATGATAGTGGAACAACTATGGCAAATATTTCTGGGAATAATACAGAAGGTGCAGGATCAGTTCATTCCAAAGAGGAAGAAAGATTCCAAGGGGAGTAAGGGCCGACCGTGACTGATAAGGGACGTCAGGGACAGTATAAAAATTAAAGAGAAGAAGTACAACATAGCAAAGATGAGCGGGAAGCAAGAGGATTGGGTAATGTTTAAAAAGCAACAGAAGATAATTAAAACTCATAACATGGAGAAAAGATGAGGTACGAAGGTAAGCTAGCCAAGAGGAAGTGAAGAGGAAAAATTAGTTAAGACCAAGGTTGGACCCTTGAAGACTGAAAAAGGTGAATTTATTATGGGGAACAAGGAAATGGGAGACGAGTTGAACAGGTACTTTGGATCCGTCTTCACTTAGGAGGACACAAACAATCTTCCTGATGTACTAATGGCCAGAGGATCTGTGGTGACAGCAGAATATTAGGCAGGAAATGGTGTTGGATAGACTGATGGGACTGACGGCTGATAAATCCCCAGGGCCTGATGGTCTGCATCCCAGGGTACTTAAGGAAGTGGCTCTAGAAACAAATTGGTGATCATTTTCCAATGTTCTATAGATTCAGGAATAGTTCCTGTGGATTGGAGGGTAGCTAATGTTATCCTACTTTTTAAGAAAGGCAGGGGAGAGAAAACAGGGAATTATAGACCAATTAGCCTGACACCGGTGGTGGGGAAGATGCTGGAGTCAATCATAAAAGATGAAATAGCTGCACATTTGTATAGCAGTAACAGGATCAGTCCAAGTCAGCATGCATTTACAAAGGGGAAATCATGCTTGACTAATCTTCTTGAATTTTTTTCAGGATGTAACTAGGAAAATGGACAAAGGAGAGCCAGTGGATGTAGTGTACCTGGACTTTCAGAAAGCATTTGATAAGGTCCCACATAGGAGATTAGTGGGCAAAATTAGGGCATGGTATTGGGGGTAGAGTGCTGACATGGATAGAGAATTGCAATATACATCAATGATTTAGATGAAGGGAATCAAAGTAACATTAGCAAATTTGCAGATGACACAAAGCTGGGTGGCAGTGTGAATTGTGAGGAGGATGCAATGAGAATGCAGGGTGACTTGGATAGGTTGAGTAGGTGGGGAAATGCATGGCAGATGCATTTTAATGTGGATAAATGTGAGGTTATCCACTTTGGTAGCAAAAACAGGAAGGCAGATTATTATCTAAATGGTGTCAAGTTGGGAAAAGGGGAAGTACAACGGGATCTGGGGGTCCTTGTTCATCAGTCTATGAAAGTAAGCATGCAGATACAGCAGGCAGTGAAGAAACCAAGTGGCATGTTGGCATTTATAACAAGAAGAGTTTAGTTTAGGAGCAAAGAGGTCCTTCTGCAGTTGTACAGAGCCCTAGTGAGACCACACCTGGAGTATTGTGTGCAGTTTTGGTCCCCTAATTTGAGGAAGGATATTCTTGCTATTGAGAGAGTGCAGCTTAGGTTCACAAGGTTAATTCCTGGGATGGCGGGACTGTCATATGCTGAGAGAATGGAGCGGCTGGGCTTGTATTTTCTGGAATTTAGAAGGATGAGATGGGATCTTATTGAAACATATAAGATTATTAAGGGTTTGGACACGCTAGAGACAGAATACATGTTCCTGATGTTGGGGGAGTCCAGAACCAGGGGGCACAGTTTTAGAATAAGGGATAAGGCATTTAGAACGGAGATAAGGAAACACTTTGTCACCCAGAGAGTTGTGAGTCTGTGGAATTCTCTGCCTCAGAGGGCGGTGGAGGCCGGTTTTCTGGATACTTTCATGAGAAAGCTTGCTAGGGCTCTTAAAGATAGCACAGTCGGGGGATATGGGGAGAAGGCAGGAACGGGGTACTGATTGTGGATGATCAGCCATGATCACATTGAATGGAGGTGCTGGCTCGAAGGGCCGAATGGCCTACTCCTGCACCTATTGTCTATTGTTATTGTATAACCAAAATACCCTATGCATTAATCACTTTATCTAGTCAACTGCAAAATGTTGAAACAATTTCAATTGAAAAATGGTTGGTATTGGCCAATGATACTTTAGAATCTGCTGTCTATGGAAATGCAATTCTAAATTTCAACTACCTTCTCAATGTGGAATTCCTTCCTTACTTAACCTCTGATGTGCCTAATTCAAGTAATGGAGGTGTGTGGGACAGGCTTTCTAACACAGAGAATGGTGGGTACCTGGAACGCATTGCAGGGGAGGCAGACCCAATGGCATTTAAGAGGGTGCAGATAGGCACATGGATATGCAGGGAATTGAGGCATATGGATCATCTGCGGACAGAGATTAGTTTAACTTGGTATAAGTTCAGACATTGTGGACCAAAAGACATGCTTCTGTGCTGTACTGTTCTATGCCGTACGATTGGCTAGGCTGGGTTAGTTTTACTTGGAATGAATAAAGCTGATGGGGAAACATTACAGAGACAAATAAAATTGTGAGGGTATAGGCAGTAGGAAACTTTTCACCTCAGCAGATTCATCTAAAATTAGAGAGCATAAATTTAGAGTAAAGGCTAAGAGGATTAGAGGGGATCTGAGTGTGATTTTTATCAACCAGAAGATGATTAGAATCTGGAGCACGCTACCCGGGTGAGTAGTGGAAGAAGATACTTGTATAATACTTAAGAAATATTGAGATGAATCACAAATATATAGAAAGCTAAAAGGACCAGTGCTGGTAAACAGGATTAATATAGATTTGGTACTCGATGCTCAGTGTAGACATGGTGGGCTAAAGTGCCTGGTTTTATACTGCATGATTCAATGACTTCAGTTGTAGTGGGACCAGAGTTTCAATATGACTCCTCTTTGCTCTTATACTTTATGCCTCTACTTAAAAACACTGGGATCCCATGAGGTTTTAGAACCACTTCCTCAACATGGCTTATTACATTCAGTGATTAATGTCCATTTACTCCCTCCAGACCTCGCTATTCTTCCTCCCTTGTTTGAATTGTGTCCTTTGGTTTATATCATCTATTCTCATTCTTCCTACCTCAATAGAATTGTTCACAATTCTCGACATTAAGTGGCACAGCTGGTAGAGCTGCTGCCTCACAGTGCCAGAGACCCAATTTGATTCTGAACTCGGGTGCCGTCTGCGTGAAGTTTGCAATTTCACTGTGTGACCCACTCTGGTTTCCTCCGAGATCCCCAAAGACGTGCAGGTTTGTAGATTAATTGGCTTCTGTAAATTGACACCTAGTTTATAGTGAAGATAGACACAAAATGCTGGAGTAACTCAGCGGGACAGGCAGCATCTCTGGAGAGAAGGAATGTGTGACGTTTCGGGTCGAGACTTCTTCTGTCTGAATTTTGACATATGCAAATTTGAAAATTATGTCCAGTCCTTTCAAATGTATTAAAAATGAAGAGGTTTTAGGTTTAGTTTTCTTACTGTCATGCATACAGTGAAAAGCATTGTATCCAATCAAACCAGATAATACTATACATAAATACAATCAAGTCAAATTCAATTACAATAGACATTACAAAGGGGAAGATACAGAGTGCAGAATATAGTTTGCAGTATTGTATGCATCAGCTCCAAAGACAAAGTCCAATGTCGACAATGTGATAGAGGTGAATCGGACAGGACCCTAGCTCAAGTAATAAACAGTGGATGCTCCACTGCATACTTCTTTTTGGAGCAACAAACTATTTTTTCACAATTATTTTCTGTTTCCTCTACTTTCAGGAATTATCTGTGCAAGGTGCTGCATTCTCTATCATTCCATACTTTTTCTAAGGATTTGAATCTTGATGGCAAGCTTATCATACAACACCTTATCTCTCAGAAATCCCTTTAGACACCAGTGGCATTACTCTTGCTGAGCCTGTTGTTATATAATCATAATTCTTTATCAAGATATTTAGGCAATATGAATCAATGCTGGCTTTCTATAATCAATTTTGATCAATTCAAATGGCGGTTAACGCTGTTCATGTTTATTATTTTTCAAACATTTCCCTGGTAATAAGATTAGATTGACTGGTCAGTTATTTCTGAGTTTACAATGTTTTTTTGAACAAGGATGTTAGTGTAAAAGGTACAGGAACCTGATAACCATGATTATCAGATTCAAGAATATCTTCTTCCCAATAACCTTCAGGCTCTTAAACACTACATAACACTAATCACAACTATGAATTATAGGTTGCCTTTGATTGCAATGAGGACTTTGGGCTCTTTTGAACATGTAGTGGGTTTATAAATTTTCTGAATGTATTATATATTATCAACATGCATTATGTTTACAGACCTGTTATGCTGCTGCAAGTAAGAATCTGTGTTCCATTGTGGTTACTTATGACAATTAAACTCTTGAATCTCTGCAAATCTTGGTAACTTCAGCAACTCTGTTCTTCTATGGACTTTTTATTTGGTTGCACTACAATAATCAGTTTTTTTTCGCACTAGGATCAGTTATTACTTCATTGTTATATTATATTCAGAACCTTTTTCCCCAACTAGAGAATGTAGTTTTAAGTTGAGAGAGGCAAAGTTTAAACAAGATGTGTAGGGCAACGTAGAGGGTTGTGAGTGCCTGGAACATGCTGCCAGGGGTGGTGGTTCAGCTATATACAATCGTGCTATTTAAGAGACTATTTGGATTAGGTACATGGATATGCAGAGAATGGAGAGATTGGGATTATGTGAAAGCATATAAGAGTTGACCTTGGCATCATGTTCGGCACAGACATTATTAGCCAAAGGGCCATGTGTATATATAGCATTTATATGACTGTAAAGCTGCTGCAAGAACTTAAGGTGGTACGTGTTAATTAAGCATTCTTGACATTATCATGTTAACATTTAATGCTTCTTCACTTCAAGAGTTCAGTCTTTCCTATGAACATCACAGAGGACACTATCAAGGTGTCCTATTTTAGGCTCTGAGCTGCTTCTTCACCCCCTCCTCGTGGCCTACCATCGAGAATGGAGTGGTGTTTCCTTCGTGACCGGCCGGGACTACAGCTTTGGCGGCGGCACAGCACGGGGACACCAACACGGAGTGGGTGATGCCTTACCGGGTCGCCGTGCGGTAAGCTCCGGAGTGCTGTGACCGCTGACTCCGCCTCGAGGAGCTGCGGCTGCGGGCGTCCAGCCGTGGGAGGCGCTGGATTTAAAACACCGCGGAGCCTGGGATCCGAGATCGCCAACCCGCGCGGCCTGAGGACTTCGGGTGCCGTGGTCTCCAGGGAGGGAGTGGCCGCACCAGACATTCCAAGCCATTGAGAATGTTCACCCGACACAGGAGTTCCAGCTTTTCCGGCAAGAGGGACTGAAGCATCGGGCTGCCATAGCGGCGACTGCGGAGGCCACAATAGGCCCGACTATGGGTGAACAGGGGATGGGACTGGACTTTGCTGCCTTCCCCCACAGTGGGAACCATTGTGGGGGGGATGTTTTTATGTTTATTGTTAAATTCTTTAATGTTGTGTCTTATTTTATTTGTGCGCTGCAATGGCAAGTCCAATCGGTGTATGTGATAATTAATGTCCTTTGTATCCTTTGTACCTTCATCGCGGTGATTGACAGGCGAGAGGATCTCAGGGTGTCTTAGACACTCATAACTTTTTAAATATTTCTTCGATAGGAAAAATCCTCGGGGCCTGCTCAGCAGAGGAGGACTATGAGTAAGATGGCCAAAAATCATAGCGATGTATTGGAATATTTTTTCTAAAATCAATATACAGCGTAGACAGGAAGTGGTCGAGATGAGATTTTTAATTATATAGATTAGTTTAGAGATACAGAGAAAAAACAGTCCCTTCGGCCCACTGAGTCAGCGGCAACTAACGATCCACACACACATGCACTATCCGACACACTAGGGACAATTCACAATTATATCAAGCCAATTAACCTACAATCCTGGAGTGTGGGAGGAAATGGTGCTCGCAGAGAAAACCCACGTAGGTCACATGGAGAATGTACAAACTCCGTACCAGCAAGCACTCATAGTCAGGATCGAACCCAGGTCTCTGGTGCTGTAAGGCATCAACACTGTGCCCCCCGTGGTCTTTCATTATCCGGCAGATATCAATGAGATCCTCCCTCATTCTCTGACGTCAGCGAGTATAGGCCCAGAGCCTTCAGCGCACATCATTTGTTAACCCAATCATCTGCAGGATCATTCTCATCAACTTCTTTGAAACCTCTCCAAAGCCAGCACATCTTTGCACAGATATGTGTCACAAAACTGCTCACAATATTCCAAATGTGGCTTTCTCAATGCCTGATAAAGTGATAAAGCCTCAGCATTACATTCTGGCGATTGTATTCTAGTCCCCTCAAAATGAATGCTAGTGTTACATTTGCCTTCTTTAGCACCAACTCAACCTGAAAATTAAGCTTTTGGGAGTCCTGCAGCAGCAATCCCAAGTCCCATTGCATGTCTGATTTCTGAATCCTCTCCTCATTTAGAAAGTTGTCTATGCCTTTATTCCTTCTACAAGGGTGCATGGCCGTACACTTTGCTATGGTGTATTGCATCTGCCACTTCTTATCCCACTCTCTCAACCTGTCCAAGTCCTACTGCAGCTTCCCTGCTTCCTGAACACTATCTGCCCCACCACCTATCTTTGTATCAAACTAGGCCACGAAGCCACCAATTCCCGCAATCAGATCATTAACATATAACATGAAATGTAGCCAAACGGACCCAACCCTTCAACAGCTATGTCTTTCAGAACCTGGGGGCTAGTCCATTTAGAAACATAGAAGCATAGAAAATTGGTGCAGGAGTACCCCATTCGGCCCTTTGAGCCAGCACCGCTTTTCAACATGATCATGGCTGATCATCCACAATCAATACCCTGTTCCTGCTTTCTCCCCATATCCCTTGAATCTGATAGCCTGAAGAGTTATATCTAACTCTCTCTTGAAAACATCCAGTGAATTAGCCTCCACTGCCTTCTGTGGCAGAGAATTCCCCAGATTCACTACTTTATGTTTTTCCTAAATGGCCTACCCCTTATTCTTACACTTACATTTGGTCCAGTTGACTTATCCAACCTCAGACCCTTCAGCTTCCCAAGCACCTTCTCCTCAGTAATAGCGACTGCACTCACTTCTGCCTCCTGACTCTCTTGGATTTCTCGCACATTGCTGGTGTCTTCCACTATGCTGGTATAAATACAAACAAATGTTTGTGAACAAAAACAGCATTTAATCCAAGTATCTTTGCACCAGGGTTTTGCCCAAATAATTTTCATTTTAAAGATCCATTGGACTCAATTTAAACTTTGTTATTCAGAAATTTTATATGAATGAATAATACCTTTGATGTAATTTGCCAGAGGTTGTAGCCTTTAGGCAAATATAGATTAGTTGAACTCGCTATGTAAACACTCATACTCAAACATCCAGATTGCACCCTCCTTACTTAAAATCTGAATTAATTGGGTAGTATTTGTGTTGTCTGCTGGGCATTCATTTAAATTAGGGAATTAGCATAATCACCTCACTGTGATTTGCTGTGCAACAACCTGTGAAATCAAAAATTATTCTGAATACATATTAACAATGCCAACAGGTTACCTTGTAGAGGCACCAAACATGGTGAACAAATGGGTTACTTTATTCAGGCATAAAAGGTTCGTTATACATGCACTTTGGTCCTCTAACATAAAGTTGTCGTTGCTGCAGCGAGGCTGTTGCCTCATGGGCTCGAGGTGAGCCCCTGCTGAGGGGAAGGACACTCACCCCAAGAGAGAAGAGAGCTGGTCAGCTCGAAGTAAGAGAGAGAGAGAGAGAGAGGGTTGTCACAGGACACACCCCTCTGTATACCAGGATGCACCCCTGTACCCCATGACAACTCCCTGCCATTGTCAAATCACGTGACCGACTGCTGATGGTTCGTGTAGCTAGTGGCCCAATCACCGGGTGCCGCCACAGGACCCCCCCCCCCCCACCCCCCCAGAACCAGAGGCAGGAAAACGAGTAGGCTGACAAAACGCGGCAGCCTGATTCGTAAACTCGAAGACGTCCTCACTGGCGAGTACCGCGAAGATCCCTGGGCGCTGGCTGCCCATCCGGCCCAGCAGCGGGGTGGAGCCTTGGCCGGTCGTGAGTCGGCGGTACCGCGACGGATTCTCGGGCAGCTTCCTGCCTCCGCCGAGGGCACGGCAGCGCAGCCGGCCTCCTACGACACCGGCGATGGAGGATGGAGTCCCTACCTGCAGCGGTGGGGCGAGGCCCATCGATGCCAGCTGCCAAAATGACCACCACGGCCTACTCCCATATGGCCGCTGCAGCGACTACAAAAATGGCCACTGCTGCCGGAAGCAACGCTCAACCTGCCAACCACCGTCATCAGCGCCACCTCTGGTCGAGTGGTGACTCTGCAACCCGTCTGCCGTCAGCAGCACCACCTCTGGTAGAGTGGCGTCTATGCAGCCTGATCAATGTCTACAGTGCCACCCCTAGTCAGTTGGTGTTACTACAGCCTCCAGTTTCAAGCACAGCTAATCCAACCATTTTGTTCATTGCTGCACCTTTGCTGTTTGCTCACTGTAGTTTGTTTTTTTTCCACTGTACACTGGAATTACCTAGCTTAATATTACTGTTAGTTTCTTGTTGTTGTATTTGCATTGTTGCCAACGGCTTTCTCAGGTCCCGATCCCCTGCTGGTTGACGTGACTGTTCTATACCTCATCCGTCCTGTGGCTTTTGCGTTGGTCTTCTTGCACCCCTTGGCATACCTTGGGATGGCCCACATCTGGAGCATTGACTGTGCCCACAGGCCCCACCGTCCCAACCCACAGCTGGGATGCCCCCGACCTACAGCAAGAGCCGCTCTCGGTCATGCTCTGCAGACAGCGCTGCATCAGCCTTCATATTGAGAAAAATGCAAGTTCTGGGGTCTCACGTAGATCACAATGTGCTGGAGTAACTCAGCAGGTCAGGAAGCATCTCTGCAGGACATGGCTAGGTGATGTTTCAGTTTGGGGCCTTTCCTCAGACTGTTGAACACTACTCAACACTAATCTCAGCAAGTATGAACTTCTATGAACTGTCTTTGGTTGTACTATTGTTTTTTTGTTGACATTATTATTATAGCTAATAATTTATAGAATTCAAAACAAATTATCATGTATTAACTGCATGCGTTGAGTTTACAAAGCTGTTATGCAAGTAACCAAGTAAGTAAGTTTTATTTATATAGCACGTTTTAAGTCAACTCGCATTGACATCAAAGTGCTTTACTTAAATTAAATAATAAGTTTCCATACAAACCATAGAAAAATGTTAAAAAAATAAAGAAGATGGACACAACACATTAGAGTTCAACACAAATGTCCCCCCCCCCCCCCCCACAGCAGAATCAAAAATTTCCACTGTGCGGAAAGGCACCAGAAAGTTAAGTCCTCTTCCTCTGTGAAACTCCCGAGGTCGGGGCCCATTTATGGCCTTTCAGCCAGTCCGATAATTTTCAGGGCCCTCTGGCCGTGAAGATGGAACTCTGGCGTCGGGTGAAACATTCCTCAGCAGCTTTGAAAGTCTGGAGTGGTTGCCTCCTCCCCAGAGACCGGGCACTCGTAGTCCTTGGGCCTCGCCGGTTGGAGCTCCGACCCCGGCGAACTCGATCCCTGGCTCCGCGGCGCTCCAAATCCAGCGCCGCCCGCAGCCACATGTTGTTGGGAGTCAGCAGCCACAGCGCTCCGGAGCTTACCGCACGGCGACCTGGTAAGGCATCGCCCGCTCCGTGTTGGTATCCTAGCGCTGTGCCACCGCCGCCGAAGCTGTAGTTCTGGCCGGTCCCGACAGGAAATGCCGCTCCATTCTCGCTGGTAGGCCACGAGGACGGGGCGAAGAAGCAGCTCGGAGGGATGCTGCCTCTCCGATCAGGTAGGGGACTAAAAAATAATGTTTCCCCTTTCCCCACCTCCAACCACCACATAAAAGACCTCCATTAACATTTTGGACAGGACTTAAAATTTAAAAAAAAAGGTGAAGAGATGGACTGCGGGCAGGCTGCCATACACAGACGGTGCCTACTCCTGCACATCCGCCATCACGTAAAAATGTCATTGTCCCATTGTCGGTAAATATGACAATTATGACATTTTGGACTATATATATGGCAGTAAACTTTCTTGAATACTCACATGGCTTAGCGCGGCCTCTCCATTTTGAGGCTTCCACAGTCAGCGGCACTTCCACAATCAGCGTGACCTCTGCACTTACCGGAATTTACGCAATCAGCGCGAACTGTCCACTAAGCGGAAGTCACGAAATGAGCGGGAATTTTGAACCAAACACAGTCGGACCTAATAAAGCATTTATTCCTTCCAAACACAGTCGGGCCTAATAAAGCATAGCAGTTTCAAGCACAGGCAGGGGGATTGGGGGCAGGACAATACAACCCTGGATGCCTTTTCACTGTAGCTCTGCACATGTAATAATAAAGAACCATTGAACCGTTGAACCAGATGAGGCCTGGCATCATTCACATGCATTCAGAGCTTGAAAATACCACTGCAGCACAGCTCATTTCTTTGCGGTTGACTTGAGCAGCATTTGCAAAGCAGTTCAGATGCCAGTGACCATCTTCTGCAAGCTGTCGCAGAATGCTTTTTCTCTGCATTACCCATTTTGTTGAGTCTCCCTTATGCATCACCTTTGGAAGGCCAGCTGCTCAGAAAATAGTCTATAATAATTACAAATGCCACCAGTTCTCTAGATACCTCAACAAGGCTATGGCCTTCATACCTCATTGGGAAATACTGCCCCTCTCCAATCTCACAGCTGCTTAAGTAACAACTTCAACAATCATCATGTATTTAAAGGGGGAAAGTGTAAACTACGCAGCCCTTCTACTGAAGAAGTAATATTAATTTGTTTGCTGATACAAAAAAGTAACTTCTCACCGGGCAGCAATCAAGGGGAATGATAAAATGAAAAATATGAAGGTAAAAGCAATGATACATTAAAATAAATCAAATAGTTGCAGCAGCAACTAATTAAGCCTGATCTAAATTGTCAGCAATCTGTGCCAGCAATTAGCTTGAATATAAAAATAAAATTAAACAGTACATTACTTTCAGCTCCTCATTGCTCTCCACACAGAACTTTGCCACATCTCATTTGTTCTATTTTACTCCACCAATTATTCCGGTTGTCCTTTTACCCTTTAATTTCAGATTGGGTATTTTATCAGACCCTGATTTATTTCCATTTTTGCTTCATCTGGGCATGGTTTCATAGCTCCATTTCTTGCATTTTTCTGATTGATTTTGTTTACTTTGTTTTCCTCGTGGACCTGATAAATATTTTATTTTGTTCTATGCAAGTTGAAAAATTTCCAAAAAAGCAGATAGTCCAGTTGATGCATAATTAAGATTTATCTGCAAGATGTTTAGCTTGGTAAATTGTGTTCACTGATACATATTTATAAATACTTCCAGCATGTAAAACTCTGATAGATGGTAGTTGAAAGGCCACATAAAACATTATTGGTGCCAAAGCCTATATAAAATAAAACATATTAGTTTGTAGAGACATCAGGAACTGCAGATGCTGGAATCTTAAGCAAAGCAACAAAGTGCTGAACTCAATGGGTCAGGCAGCACCTGTGGAGCGAATGACAGGAGACAATTTGGGTCAGAACCTTTCAGAAGTTTGACCTGCTGAGTTACTTCAGCACTTTGTGTTTTGCTTGAAGAGGTGGTGCTGGCAGTCTTATACTATATTTTTGCCCTTTAAATATTATTAGGCATTTTAAAATGACAGGTTGGTAATATAGTTGGAGGTTGTGTGGGAGAGATAGTGAGAGCGCAAGGTAAAGAGAGATAAAGAGAGAGAGAATGTCACCAGACACAGAGAGACAATTGGGAAGAAATAGATTCACGCAGAATGATGGTGAGAAAATAATCTGCATTTAAAATAATCTATTTGCATTTTTAGAAAAAAGTAACAGTTGAGGTTTTGATGCAAGCTAATTATCCCCAGCATTTTCTATTCATAAAGTTTGATTTGAGTTATTCAAAAAAAAAATTCAAAACCAATTTTCAAAAATGAGATTTGTTGACTTAAATCACGAGAGGCTCCCGGTAACTGAAAGAAAAGAAAATGTTCCAGTTATATATCTCTTACACTTTTGGCCTTGTTTCTGAAAAAAATAATCTGTTCCATTTTCCATGGTAGCAACAGGACAAGCATCCACATGAGGTGTTGCCTCAAGGCCGCCTTTATCATCAAGGATCCTCACCATCTGGGCAATGCCCTCTTCTCACTGCTATCATCAGGTGGGAAATACAAAAGTCTGAAGTGTCACACAACCAGATCAGGAACAGTTACTTTCCTATAACTATTGGGTTCATAAGGACATAAGTGATAGGAGAAGAATTGGGCCATTCGACCAATCAAGTCCACCGACCAAGATTCAATCATGGCTGATCTATCTCTCCCTCCTCATCTCATTCTCCTACCTTTTCCCCATAACCCCAACACTGTAGTAATCAGGAAACGCCGGTACTAATCACGTAGTTGGTACTTGAAGGGAGAGAAATGCAATTGGCATGAGGGTTAGAAAATAAGATGAGAGTTGAGTTAGCTGCATTCCAAATGAAAGACAATGTTGATACAGGTCTTGAACCAACTTGCAAAACCCTAATCTTAACTGGACAATGGAACACCACGCACCACCTCGTCCCTTACGGAGAATGGGAATTGGACACAAGAATTGAAAAGGGTGTGGCAGTGCCCCCTGCCTTGGATGCCACTCTGATTCCTATCACTGGCTGACAGGCTAGGAGAGGTCAATCCCCAGCTGGGTCCAATCAGCTGACATCAGATTGTCCCACCTGAACCTTATTTTATAAAACCCAGGCATTCTAGCAAGAGGGGAGATAATTATGTTCCTCTGTTGCAGGTTTGAGGAAGACCAAGTCACTGGGACAAACCCGAGACCACCAACGCGACCGTGTAGTCCAGACTGGGCTGCCAGGAAGCAGTCCTAGGCAGCCACAAAGACTGTGACCGGGACATACATATAACATATAATATATAACAATTACAGCACGGAAACAGGCCATCAAGGCCCTACAAGTCCGTGCCGAACAATTATTTTCCCTTAGTCCCACCTGCCTGCACTCATACCATAACCCTCCATTCCCTTCTCATCCATATGCCTATCCAATTTATTTTTAAATGATACCAACGAACCTGCCTCCACCACTTCCACTGGAAGCTCATTCCACACTGCTACCACTCTCTGAGTAAAGAAGTTCCCCCTCATGTTACCCCTAAATCTCTGTCCCTTAATTCTCAAGTCATGTTCTCTTGTTTGAATCTTCCCTATTCTCAAAGGGAAAAGCTTGTCCACATCAACTCTGTCCATCCCTCTCATCATTTTAAACACCTCTATCAAGTCCCCCCTTAACCTTCTGCGCTCCAGAGAATAAAGACCTAACTTATTCAACCTTTCTCTGTAACTTAGTTGTTGAAACCCAGGCAACATTCTAGTAAATCTCCTCTGTACTCTCTCTATTTTGTTGACATCCTTCCTATAATTGGGTGACCAAAATTGTACACCATACTTCAGATTTGGTCTCACCAATGCCTTGTACAATTTTAACATTACATCCCAGCTTCTATACTCAATGCTTTGATTTATAAAGGCTAGCATACCAAAAGTTTTCTTTACCACCCTAACTCTATGAGATTCCACCTTCAAGGAACCATGCACGGTTATTCCCAGATCCCTCTGTTCAACTGCATTCCTCAATTCCCTACCATTTACCATGTACGTCCTATTTTGATTTTTCATGCCAAGGTGCAGCACCTCACATTTATCAGCATTAAATTCCATCTGCCATCTTTCAGCCCATTCTTCCAAATGGCCTAAATCACTCTGTAGACTTAGGAAATCCTCTTCATTATCCAAAACACCCCCTATCTTGGTATCATCTGCATACTTACTAATCCAATTTACCACACCTTCATCCAGATCATTGATGTACATGACAAACAACAAAGGACCCAACACAGATCTCTGAGACTCCAATGTCTCTTCCTGCCCAAGGACAATGTGGGACTGCACCCAGACACAGAGGCAAATACTCAGTTGACAGGATAATCCAGAGACTGCCAGCACCACTTCTTCAAACCCCAAAGCTGAGCTGCTAGAACAAGCCTGGGACCACCAGTGCCTTCTCTCAAGGCAAATGTGAACTGCAGGGAGCAGTCTGAGATCATCAGGATAATAATTGGTAAATACCTAAGGATGAGTATGAATCATGCAACAGATTGTACAAAGGCATATTTTTTGGAATTGAGAACAGAATGTTGGAAAACAAAATGGACAATCAATTGTTAGCAATGAAGCAGAGCACCAACAGGAAACATTAAAGCCTTCTTCAGGTCCTGGATAGTATATTCCATGAAAATGTTAAGCACTTGTTAAAGTAAGAAACTACTGCTGAATAAATAAATGAAGCAGACAGTAAGAAAAGCAGTATACTCAATTTTTATGGGCAATTAAGGGTAGTGTGACAAAACGGAATAGTAATAGAATGTAGCAAATAGCAACAATAAAATGATATTATCAATGAGTGTAAAATGGTGGTGGAGTATTCTGCAGGGACCTAAATAAGAAGGTCATGCCAGGAGATGAAGAACGTTACAGTGAGAAAGTAGGACAAAAACTGCAAGCAGCTTGGCAAAATGACAGAAACATTGAATAATTATTTTACTTTAGACTTTGACAGGGAGAGAAATGCAATTGGCATGAGGGTTAGAAAATGAGATGAGAGTTTAGTTGGTTACATTCCAAATAAAAGGCAATGTTGATACAGTAAATAAATAAAACTAATTTGAAGTGATAAAAGCTCCTGGTCTGGTTGCATTTTCATTCCTCTCCATTTTAAAAGAATGTAGGAAGAGAAAGGAGAGGAACTGCAAATATTCAATAATTTATTTGAAGACACTGCATTTCCTGCCAAGTAACTAATATAATACTACACTGAAAAGGTAAACAAGAACATGGCCAGGGGAGCAATGGACAATCTAGATCAACTTTTAATGGAAAGGAATGTGATGGTCTACATAGGTAGACAAAAATGCTGGAGAAACTTAGCGGGTGAGGCAGCATCTATGGCGAGAAGGAATAGCTGACGTTTCGGGTCGAGACCCGTCTTCAGTCTGAAGAAATGTCACATATTTCTTCTCCCCATTAATGCTGTCTCACCCGCTGAGTTTCACCAGCATTTTCATCCATCTTCAATTTTTCCAGCATCTGCAATTCTTTCATCTCAACTTTTATCTAATTTTCTAATCCCATGTCCAATATATTTATCTCCCTGTCAAATTAGGCACAAAAGTTTGCAGAATGACATCACTGTGGTTGGGCTGGTTGACAAATAATGATGAGGAAGGAATACAAGAAGGAGAGAGAAAAATCTAAGTAATGTGATGTCAGGACATTCAAGAGAATTTATTATTATTATTATTATTATTATTAAATCATTGAAAGCATCAGCGATGCAGTGGTGCTGATTTCCGACGGGCACGGTGATGGACGCGTCACACATCCCTGACCTCCATACAGCTGGCAAGCTCATCTTTTGTCTCCACATATGCGTTTTCCATCAACGTCTTCAGCATCGTTTTGATTGGCTGTCCCGGGTCACGTCTTCCATGGGTGGGTTCCCATAGCACAAGCTTGTTTGCTGGTATTTCTGGGTGGCAGTGGCCAGACCTCCTACCATTGACTCCATCATGCTGCCTCTGAAAAAGAGCTGACATAATTAAAGACTTGTCCCACCCTGCTTATTCCTTCTTCTCCCTGCTCCTCTGGCAGACGGTACAGAAGCTTGAAAATGTGCACAACCATACAGTCATAGATTCCCATCAGCCCAACTTTCACATGTTGACCAAGGCTCCCCATCTAGTCCTGTCCGTGTTTGTCGCCTTTGCCTCTAAGCCTTTCCTGATCATGTACCAGTCCAAATGTCTTTTAAAGGCTTTGGAAGTCCATGTATTTTAACAGCCACATTTACTTTGTCTGTTGGATAGTTGGTTGGGTAGACAAGACTTGTCTCAGGAACAGCTTCTCCCCTCTGTTATTTGGCTTTTGAACAGTCCCTTCATAAGCTAGGGTTTGTCCGGTTCATATCTACCTCATCGCGGACATTGGACGTTGTCTATGGAACTGGTGCACTAGTTCCCTAGTTATCTCCCCTAATTCTGAGAACTTTATTCTGCACTTGTATTTTCCCCTCTGCTCTACCTATTGTATTTGAATTTGACTCAATTGTATTTATGATCTGATATGTTTGGATAGCTTGCAAAATAAAGCTATTGTTACACCTGACAATAACAAACCCAAACTTAAAACTATTTTAGAATCATGCCCTCTAATTTATTTTACCTCTCCCATCTTTCCTCCCAGTATGTAGCACCGCATTTTTTTCAGCATTACAATTCACCTTTCACTTTCACCTATTCCAACAGCCTGGCCATATAATGAAGTCCAATAATATCTCCCTGCAATCTACTGTACCTTCAAATTTTGACAAAGGCAAATTTGGAAATTATGTCCTGCACACAGAAGCCGCAGTGAACAAAATATTTTGATGGACCTGTGATTCTTCTGCAGATACCTGGGAGATTCTACATCTCCCTCTAGTCACCAAGCACCACTATTCTGTTTCTACTTACCGGACCAATGTATCATTCATGACACTGCAATCCATTTTCTGCCATGGTCTTTAATCCTGACGACAAGCTATTTTGTGATACATTAACAAAAGACTTGGATGCCCATGTATTTTACCAGCCACATTTTCTTTATCTAATGTATCAACTCTGTTACTTAGTCAAGGAACTATCAGGTCATATAGATAAGATTTTTCTTTAACAAATCAATTTCCCTTTTAGTAATTAATTGACATGTGTCCAAATGACTGCTTATTCTAAATCTGAATGTTTTTCTAAATAGTTCCGCTCTACCGCGGATGAACTGACTGGTCTGTAGTGCCTGCATTTATTTTTTTGAACAATGTGTAACATTTGCAAACTTCTAGTTATCATGTACCACCCCCAAATGCCTGAATAATTAGAGGATTATGGTCTGTACCACTCCCATTTCCTCTCCTACTTCATTTAGTAGACAAGCATGAAAAGCCCAAGTGATTTTATTTAAGTCGCGTATAGCTAGCCTTTCTAAAGCCTCTTCATTGTCAATGTTTAGCCCATATATAATCTCAGCCAAAGATAGACACAACATGCTGGAGTAACTCAGCGAGACTGGCAGCAACTCTGGTGTCTCGACCCAAAACCTCACCCATTCCTTCCCTCCATAGATGCTGCCTGTCCCGATGAGTTACTCCAGCTTTTTGTGTCTATCTCCAGAACCAAAGATCATAATTTAAGGTGAGAGGGGAAAGCTTTAATAGGAATCTGGGGTAATTATTTACACTCAGCAGGTGGCGGGTAAATGGAACGAACTACCAGAGGAGGTACTATATTTATAAGTTACTTGAATAGATACATGGATAGGGAGGGTTTAGAGGGATGTGGACCAAACATGGGCAAATGGGATTAGCTTAGATGGGGCATCTTGTCAACATAGGGTAGTTCGGCCGAAGGGCCTATTTCTGTGCTGTAGGGCTCCATGATTCTATGACTTTAAGTTTGGTAATATCTTACATATACAATCTGGCAGCTGCCATGTACCCTATTAAATTTGCTCCGGTTTACTCACTAATTCTGAAATTCTGAATATCCACGTTTCCATGAGACCATAAGACATACGGGAAGAATTAATCTACTCTGTCATTCAAAGATGGCTGATATATTTTATTCACTCAACCCCATTCTCCTGCCTTCTCTCCATAACCATTGACCCTCTTACTAATTAAAAACAATTAATCTTTGCTTTAAAAATAGCATATGACTTAGCCTCCACAACTGTATGTGCCGATGAATTCCACAGATTCACCACCCTCTTGCTAAAGAAATTCCTCCTCCTCCATTCTGAAGGTACATCCTTTCATTTTGAGCCCTTTGGTTCTACTCCACTATTACTGCAAACATCTTCTCCATGTCCACTCTATCTAGGCATTTTAGTATCTGGTTGGTTTCAATGAGATCCCTCCTCATCCTTCTAAAATCCAGCAAATACAGGCTCAGATAATTCAAATGCTCCATATACGTTAACCCAATCATCCCTGGGATCATTCTCATAAGCCAATGCATTCTTCTTCAGATATGAGGCCCAAAACTCCTCACAATATTCCAAATGTGGTTTCCGCAGCACCTGATAAAGCTTCAGCATTACATCCTATCTTTTATATTCTAGCCCCCTTGAAATGAATCAATGCATTTGCCTTCCTTATTGCCAACTTAACCTGCAAATTAACCTTTTAGGGATCCTGCATCAGTACTCCCAAACCCATGTGCACCTCCGGTTACTCAATTCTCTTCCCATTTAGAAAGCAGTCTCCACCTTTATTCCTTCCACCGAAGTGCATGAGCGTACATTTTGTTGCAATGTATTCTATTTGCCACTTCCTTGCCCACTGTCGCAACCTGTTCTAGTCCTTCTGCAGCCTCCTTGCTTCCTCAACACTATCTGCCCCATCACCTATCTTTGTATCATCCGCAAACTTGGCCACAATGCCATCAATTCCCTCCTCCATATCATTAACATACAATCTGAAAAGTAGCAGGCTCAACACCGACTCTAACAGAGCACCACTAATCACCGGCAACCAACCAGAAAAGCCTTTCTTTATTCCCACTATTTGCCTTCTGCCAGTCAGCCAATCTTTCAGTTCAGTTCAGTTTAGTTCATTGTCATGTGTACTGTACAATGAAAAGCTTTTGTTGCGTACTATCCAGTCAGCAGAAAGACAAAACATGATTACAATCGAGCCATTTACAGTCTATAGAGATAAGGGAATAACATTTAGTGCCAGGTAAAGCCAGACGAAGATCATAGTTAAAGTAAAAAATGGTGCTCTAGGTGTAGAGATTTAAGAGTGTAGAGCGATTGTAATATGTGATTGTAGGTCTGCTTCTGTGGCTAACACACAAATAGTTGCATATGGTGGGCACTCTATCCATGCTAGAATCTTGCCTCTAATACCATGGGCTCCTATCTTGTTCAGCAACTTCACTTGTGGCACCTTATCAAAGGCCTTCCGAAGATCCAAGTAAACAACATCCACTGACTTTTCTATATCTGCCCTGCTTGTTTCCTCCTCAAAACATTCCAGTTTCATTGCTTATGCACAGACGATTCAGATTTATTTTGGTTTCAACAGCTGAGTGCCAGCTTTTCTGATTAGCTTTCTCCAAGTTAAAGGTGTAGCCATGGGCACTCACATGGGCCCCAGTTATGCTGCCGTTTAATTGGTTATGTTGAACAGTCCTTGTTCCAGGTGTACACTGGCACCACACTTGTTGGATAAAGATCAGGCTCACACAAAGTGATTAGAATCCATAGTCTTTTAGTAGCAACTCTGCAGAGGGAACTCAAAGAGCTTTCATCTCAGCATGCATACTACTAGTCTAATAGAGAGAGATAGAGATCTCTCTAATAAGCCTGCGGGCGGAGATAAATAATTAAATGCAAACACAAAACTACTGAGTACTACCAAGAATTAAATACAAATGTATACCGCTGACTATATAAAGCATACATAGTATATGGCAATAACTGGAGGAAATTCAAACATAGCCCCGGTACTATAGGGTGGGCTTATAAACATGACCAGCACGCAAACAGTATAGTCCATCCATCACTGGGGACACAATCGGTGGTGAAATAGGTGTCGGAGTTTGAAATGGCATTCCCGGTGATGACAGAGGAGACTTTGGCACAGGTGGAGGCGGCCTAGCCATCGGCAAAGTAACCGTATCAGAAACAGGTTGTCGTGCTGGTGCAGTCGGGCCGATGCTGCTGGATGTGGAAGAAAGTACACTTGTGCAGTCAGGATCGTACTGAGATGGTGCTGGCTCATTCACAGGCAGGATATGTTGCCTATTACGTCTGTAGGTGCCGCCATCGGCATTAACCAAGTATGAACTTGGCTCAGAGGCAGTTCCAGAAATTACGCCGAAGCAGTCTTGACCTTTGTCAGTTTGCAGATGCACCACTTGCCCCTCAGCTAATCGTGGAAGTGGTCTGCTCGTTTTGCCATACCACCCTTTCTGAATGTCACACTTTTATTATAGCCTGGACTAGACCTCTGATGGTGAGACCACCTGTGGGATTAGTGCCTGACTCGCCACAAGCAATGTGGCTCGTGTCTGCCTTGACAACAGATGCTGAGCAGGTGAACCCAAGATAGGGTCGCGGGGAAATGTTGTGTAGGTTGAGCAGGTCCATGTACACAACTGATTTTGCTCTGTGGGATTGTTCCATTAATTGTTTGGCACTCCTGGCTGCACGTTCAGGAAGCCCATTCGACTGAGGATATTCAGGGCTGCTGTTGCTGTGACGAAAACCCCAGCTGGTAAATTGACTGCCATTATCAGATAACAGTTGACATGGAGCTCCGTCGTCTGTGAAATGGCGAGCCAGCTTTAGAACTACCCCATGAGAAGTGGGTGTACTAAGAAGATCGATGTCAAACCAACCAGAATACGAGTCGACAAGAACTAGATACTGCTTGCCATGCCACTCAAATATGTCAGTTGCCACTGTGTACCACGGAAGGGCAGGAACTGGGTGTGCGAGAAGTGGTTACTTTTGTTGTTGTTGATATTTCCAGTAATAGGAGAGTAGAACCAAAGGGCTCAAAATGAAAGAATGTACCTTTAGAATGGAGGAGGAGGAATTTCATTAGTCAGAGGGTGGTGAATCTGTGGAATTAATTGGCACAAACAGTTATGGAGGCTAAGTCATATGCCATTTTTAAAGCAAAGATGAATAGTTTTTTAATTAGTAAGAGTGTCAATGGTTATGGGGAGAAGGCAGGAGAATGGGGTTGAGTGGATAAAATATATCAGCCATCTTTGAATGTTGATTTGATGGGATAAATTGATTAATTCTTCTCGTATGTCTTATGGACATGGTCTCATGGGACATGGATATTCAGGATTCCAGAATTAGAAAGTAAAACAGAGCAAATTTAATAGGGTGCATGGCAGATGCCAGATTGTATATGCAAGATATTACCAAACTTATCAATAGAAACATAGAGCCATATAGCACAAAAATAGGCCCTTCGGCTGAACTTGCCTATGCTGAACAAGATAGAAACATAGAAACATAGAAATTAGGTGCAGGAGTAGGCCATTCGGCCCTTCGAGCCTGCACCGCCATTCAATATGATCATGGCTGATCATCCAACTCGGTATCCCGTACCTGCCTTCTCTCCATACCCCCTGATCCCCTTAGCCACAAGGGCCACATCTAACTCCCTCTTAAATATAGCCAATGAACTGGCCTCAACTACCCTCTGTGGCAGAGAGTTCCAGAGATTCACCACTCTCTGTGTGAAGATGCCCCATCTAAGCTAATGCCATTTGCCCAAAATGCCAGCCGCGCTTAATGACGGAGGAGAGCGAACGTAAGGTATTGTCAGCAGCAGTGTGGGTAACCGGTCCTCCAAACAGATGAGGGAATAGAGGAACCAGTCGTTACCACAAAACCGTCATCTGGCGAGGGTGAACCCTCGCAGGTCTTTCGAGGAGTACGCGAGAGGATGTCAGCCAGGTGCATGTCCTTGCCACGTTTGTAGGTCATAACAATGTCATACTTCTGAAGCTGTAGTAACATCTGCTGAAGACACCCTGGAGAGGCATGTTCAAGATGCTGACCAGGGGTTGGTGGTCAGTTTCAATCGTGACCGTTTTTCCAAAGATAAAGTCAATAAACTTCTTGCATCCGAAAATGACCGAAGCACTGGCGACAGGCCTGTTGCCGTTACCATCATCTTGAAGCCAGGCTGCCCTAGACCATACTGTGAGGCTTCACAAATCAGTGTGACTAGTAATTTAGAATTACTGTAGGCGAGAGTTGGGGCACAAGACATCTGCTGTTTAAGAGTGTCTAACGCACTCTGCTGCTGCTCATGCCAGGCCCAAACAGTGTCTTTGTGGGTCATCTGGCGCAGTAGGGATGATATTTCACTGAGGTTAGGAATAAATCGCCCCAAGTAGTTTACCATGCTAAGGAATCTCTACCTGTCTATGTGTCGCACTCTGGCATCTCGTTAATATCAATGGTTCAGCTTTGAGACCATTTTTAGTGGACACTTGGCCTACATAGTTCACTTCATTTACTCTGAATTTGCACTTTTGAGGGTTTAACTTGAGGTTGATTTCTTTAGTACGGTCCAGAACCTTTTTTAAATTTGCGTTGTGTTCTTGAATAGTTTGTCCAGCAACAAGGATATCATCAACTATGATGAAGCATGGGTAGCCTGCAAACAATTGTTCCATAGAGCATTGAAATACTTCACTAGCAGAGTTTATGCCGAATGGCATACGAAGAAATTAGTACCGTCCGAAGGGTGTGCTGAAGGGTAGTTGTACACAACCCCCCAATGCCCAGAACCGTGACTTTCCATCCGAAAAAGGGTCTCAACCTGAAACATCAAGTCAAGTCAAGTTACTTTTATTTCTATAGCACATTTAAAAACAACTCTCGTTGACCAAAGTGCTTTACATTGGTGGAGGTACTAACGTTATACAACATTGGTTCATAGATTAAGTACATACATATAGCCCTCACTCAGAGGATGTCAAGAAAGGCTTGAGAATAAAGATGAGTTTTAAGTCTTGACTTAAAAGAGTCGATGGAAGGGGCAGTTCTGATGGGAAGAGGGATGCTGCTCCACAGTCTAGGAGCTGCAACCGCAAAGGCGCAGTCGCCTCTGAGCTTATGCCTAGACTGCGAGATGTTCAGTAACCCCAACATCACCCATTCCTTCTCTCCAGAGATGCTGCCTGTCCCGCTGAGTTACTTCAGCATTTTGTGTCTATCTTCGGTTTCAACCAGCAACTTCCCTTCAGCCATCAGGTTATTAAACACGACAACAAATAAGCTCTGAACTGCAACAGACTATTATTATTATTATTGTACTATAATTGTTTGTTTTATGAGTATGTTTATATGTGTGTGTTTATATACACACTGAACTTTTTTTCCTTTTGTTTATGTACTATGTTTACATATTCTGTTGTGCTGCAGCAAGTAAGAATTTCATTGTTCTCTCTGGGGCATTTGACAATAAAACACTCTTGACTCTTCCTACACATCCCCCAATGCTTTATCTGCGACAGCTATGACTGCATCGGTGCTCCCTGCTGGACCTGAGCAGAACTTGTTGCGTTCATTAGCATCATCACAAACCTCCACTCTGCCCACAAGTTCACCACTAACTTTCACCCTTCAAATTCATGTGGCCTTCCGTACATCGGCGAGACCAAGCATAGACTCAGCAGCTGTTTTGTCGAACAATTACACTCGTCGCGCCAAGGTATACTGGATCTCCCCATTGCTAACCATTATAACTCTGCTTCCCATTCCCGTATTGACCTTTCTGGCCCGGTCTTCTTCCATTGCCAGAGTGCGACCATACACCAACTGCAGGGATAACATTGCTTTTCAGCTTGGGTAGCTTACTATCCAATTGTGTGAACATTGAATTCTTCAATTTCGTAAACCCATAAAAACCTCTGTCCCTCACCTTTCTCCCCCACACTCCTCCCCCAGATTTCTTTCCCTCCCCCTCCCATGTGCCCCACCTGAACTTGCACCTACTTCTCCTTTCTCCCGTCCCCTCCATCCATATTCCTTCCTCTAGCCTCACAATTTGGAACTCTTCAAGCCTTTTGTCGTTCACCTGTTTTAATCTTTGGCCTTTGACCCAACTATCTTCTTATCAACATCCAAGCTTTTCCAAGGGAACGTGAAGTGTATTTTGGGTCAATTGATGGGGAGTCTTTTCTTTGTGATGGATTGGGCTACATCTACAACTCTCCACAGTTTTGTGCAGTCGTGGGCAGAGCTGTTCCCAAACCAAACTGTGATACATCCTGACAGTATGCTTTCTACAGTGCACCTGTAGATATTTAAATTAGTCTTTGGAGACATGCTGAATTTCGTCAGTTTCCTGAGAAAGTAGAGGTGTGGTTTAGCATCATGGCTGCCACTTCCATGTGGTATGTCCACTGATCATTGGTAAACTTAAAATGCTGGAGTAACTCAGTGGAACAGGCAGCATCTGTGGAGTGAAGGAATGAGTGACGTCTCGAGTTGAGACCCTTCTTCAGACTGATATTGCCTCCAAGGAACTTGAAGGTCTCAACCATTTCCACTTTGGCACCATTGATGCTGATTAAGGCATGTACTCCACCATATTTCCTGAAGTCGATAACTAGCTTTGTCTTGCTGACATTGAGAGAGTGTTTGTTATCCTGAGGGAGAGGCTGTTATCGATACTAATACTGGACAAAATTAGAAAAAAACCCGAGCACGAAAGCTGAATATTTTTATCTACAAATGCTGCATCTTACTATAATGCTACATAAACACTTTCATTCCATTTTTGGAGTGTTAATATTCTGCGCTGCATTGTCATTAACATGCAAACACGGATGACTGGGTATTTGAAAGCAACCGTTGTCAGATGCAGTTTTGGACAGTCTCCTTTTTACCAGCAGGAGTGTCTTCAATACAAGTACTTGGCCAGGAACACAGGCTAAAAATAACCAGCATGTCAAGTGTTTTTGCTAATGGAAGAGAACGCCTACATTTTCTTATTAGTTCATTTCCTTTCAGTTAAAAATCTCCTCGACCATCAATAATTATTTCACGGCTGAATTTGTCCAATTAATTTCACGGCAAAGAAACAAAATCTGCAGTTTACATTGGAATGTATCACAGTAAGCGGAGCTAAGCTCTCTTTGTTCCAAGTAAATGAGACAATAATGCAATGTTTAAGAGGTATCAATCATAATAATAGGTACAATGTCAATAAAATAAGGCACATGTGGGAACTGTACTTTCTTATTCAATTTGAGAATGGTTAAATGATACCTATTGCAGTACCGTCTGACTAAACTGAAGGCTTCTCCTCTGAAAAATTTGGTTTGCTTTTTAAAAAAAGGATGGAAATGTTTTCAAACTACAGCCAAAATGAACCCATAAGGTTAATCCACCCTTTATAAAGGCACAACCACTCACATTTGAGTGGCCAGTGCCAGTTATTAAAGTGTTCGTGCCAGCCGCAGAATCAAGTGACTGTGAGTACAGAGTGACTGTTTAGAGAGAAAACATGGAATTATAGACCAGTTAGCCTGACATCGTTGGTGGGGAAGATGCTGGAGTCAATTACAAAAGATGAAATAGCCGCACATTTGGAAAGCAATAACAGGATCGGTTCGAGTCAGCATGGATTTACGAAGGGGAAATCATGCTTGACTAATCTTCTGGAATTTTTTGAGTATGTAACTAGGAAAATGGACAGAGATGTAGTGTACCTGGACTTTCAGAAAGCATTTGATAAGGTCCCACATAGGAGATTAGTGGGCAAAATTAGGGCACATGCTATTGGGGGTAGATTGCTGACATGGATAGAAAATTGGTTGGCAGACAGGAAACAAACAGAAGGGATTAATGGGTCCCTTTCAGAATGGCAGGCAGTGACTAGTGTGGTACCGCAAGGCTCGATGCTGGGACCGCAGCTCTTTACAATATACATCAATGATTTGGATGAAGGGATTCAAAGTAAATTTAGGAAATTTGCAGATGACACAAAGCTGGGTGGCAGTGTGAATTTTGAGGAGAATGCTATGAGAATGCATGGTGACTTGGACATGTTGGAGAAGTTGGCAGATGCATGGCAGATTAAGTTTAATGTGGAAAAATGTGAGGTTATCCACTTTGGTATAAAAAACAGGAAGGCAGATTACTATCTAAATGGCATCAAGTTGGGAAAAAGGGAAGTACAATGGGATCTGGGGGTCCTTGTTCATCAGTCTATGAAAGTAAGCATGCAGGTACAGCAGGCAGTGAGGAAAGCAAATGGCAGGTTGGCCTTTATAACAAGAGGAATAGGGTATAGGAGCAAATAGGTCCATCTGCATGTGTACAGGGCCCTAGTGAGACCACAAGTGGAGTATTGTGTGCAGTTTTGGTCCCCTAATTTGAGGAAGGGCATTCTTGCTATTGAGGGAGTGCAGCGTAGGTTTACAAGGTTAATTTCTGGGATAGTGGGACTGCCATTTGCTGAGAGAATGGAGCATCTGGGCTTGTAAACTCTGGAGTTTAGATGGATGACAGGGGATCTCATATAAGATTGTTAAGGGTTTGGACATTCTAGAGGCAAGAAACACGTTCCCGATGTTGGGGGAGTACAGAACCAGGGGCCACAGTATAAGAATAAGGGGTAAACCAGTTAGAACGGAGATGAGGAAACACTTTTTCTCACAGAGTTGTGTCTGTGGAATTCTCTGCCTCAGTGTGTGGTGGAGGCTGGTTCTCTGGATGCTTTCAAGAGAGAGCAAGATAGGGCTCTTAAAGATAGCGGAGTCAGGGGATACGGGGAGAAGACAGGAACGGGGTACTGATTGGGGATGATCAGCCATGATCACATTGCATGGCGGTGCTGGCTCGATGGGCCGAAAGACCTACTCCTGCACCTATTGTGTGTGTGAGCTGTGCAGTGTGTGTGTGTGCGTGTGAGCTGCGTGCTTGCGTCGTGGCAATGTGTAGTGTGTGTGTGTGTTGTGTGTATGCATGCATGCATGACTGCACCCCCAAAGCTGCCTTCAATAACCTGGATGAGTTAAAATCAATAGTCAATAGTCAATAGTCTATTTAATTGTCATTTGGACCCCTGGAGGTCCAAATGAAATGCCGTTTCTGCAGCCATACATTACACACAAATAGACCCCAGACACAACATAATTTACATTTTACATAAACATCCATCACATAGCTGTGATGGAAGGCCAAAAAAAAACTTATCTCTCCACTGCACACTCCCCCCCCCCCCCCCCGATGTCAGAGTCAAAGTCAAAGCCCCCGGCTGGCGATGGCGATTGTCCCGCGGCCATTAAAGCCACGCCGGGTGGTGCGAGGTCGCACACCGGGTCTTGGTGTTAGAGACCCCGGCGTGCGCTCGCAGAGTCCCGCGGCCATTCCAAGCCGCGCGGGGCAGTGATGTAGGCCCCGCTCCAGGAGCTCTTCGACCCCACAACTCGGGCGGGAGAAGTCGCCGTTGCAGGAGCCCTGAAAAGCGGTCTCCCTCCAGGGATCCGCGGGCTCCCGGTGCCGCCGTCCGCAGACCCGCAGTAGCAGCCTCCGCATCAGCAGCAGCAGCGGCAGCAGCAGCAGCAGCAGCAGCAGCAGCGGCAGCGCTCCTCCACCGCTCCACCCGCTCCGGTCTCGGCCAGCTCCGCGACGGTGAGGTGAGTCGGCACCAGAGTCCCCGGCTTCTTCTGTTGGAGGCCGCTCCTCGTTGCAGCCCCAACGACAACTGAGACCCGACGAGAAAAGGTCAGGTCTCCAGTGCATATGTTTGATAGCTGGAGGAAACATGGTGAGTTGCTACACTTTCATATCTTTGGCTATCCGCTTGTTTACTGTTGTCTCTCTGTATCTTTCTTCACAGATAGTTTCACAAGCTGTCTCTTTTACAGTGGAAGTATCAAAGAATAAGTGGTAATCTTATAATCATGGGGGTCATGGATGAGGTGAATAGCCACATTCTTTAGCCCAGGGTAAGGGAATCTATAACTAATAGGCATAGGCTTAAGCTTAGAGGGGAGAAATTCCAAAGAGAACAAAGGAGCATCTTTTTCATACAGAGGATGTTGCATTCATTGAGTAAGCTTCTAGAGGAAATTCAAGTTCAAGTTCAAGTTACCTTTATTGTCACATGCACCAATTGGTACAGTGAGATTTGAGTTACCATAAGGCCGCACCAATCCAGATGGTAGGGGGGCCAAAGATGCGACTCGGAGAAAAGATGTATTCTCGACAAAGATGTAACTGGGAAATGGTTTCCCCTCTCCTAATCATCCCCCCCCCTCCCCCATGCCCCACATAAAAAGTACTAAAAAAACTTTTAAAACGTACTTTTTGACACACTAAAAATAATAAAAAGGGTGAAATGACAGACAAACTGCTGGCGAAGGTGGCGCTGACGTATTGGTAGAGGTGAGTACAATTATGACATTTGGAATTTAAAAGTTTATAAATACAACAAGAAAACAGGTCCTTTGGCCCACTGAGTCCACACCAACCATTGATCACTCGTTCAAGCTTGTTTTATGTTGTCCCTCTTTCTCCTCCACTCCCTACATACTAGGGGAAATTTACTGAGGACAATTAACCTGGAGCATCCAGAGGAAACCTATATGGTAATAAGTAGAACATGCAAGCTCCATCCAGACAGCAGCCAAGGTCAGTATCAAACACAGGTCTCTGGGGCCGTGAGGCAGCAGTTACACCAGCTACACCAATGTGCATCGTTTTTGTGTGTGATTTTTAGAATGAACAAACCAACACAGAATAGATGAAAATATGCGGAAAGATTCCTGAACTACTTACATTCAACTTGAAGACACTTGTTTATGTTAGCTAAGTGCATTGGATGATCAAATCATGCTTGGCTCAAAATTTGCATATCAATAAACAATAGACAATAGACAATAGACAAAAGGTGCAGGAATAAGCCATTCGGCCGCCATTCAATGTGGTCATGGCTGATCATCCCCAATCAGTACCCCGTTCCTGCCTTCTCCCCATATCCCCTGACTCCGCTATTTTTAAGAGCCCTATCTAGCTCTCTCTTGAAAGCATCCAGAGAACTGGCCTCCACCGCCCTCTGAGGCAGAGAATTCCATAGAATCACAACTCTCTGTGAGAAAAAGTGTTTCCTCATCTACGTTCTAAATGGCTTGCTCCTCATTCCTTATCACTGGTGAACAAATCTGTAGCATGAATTTGGAGGATGGATCTATCTGTATTTTCAGCATTGGCAGCACAGCGGTTGGTAGAGCTGTCAGCACACAGTACCTGAGACCTGGGATTGATCCTGACCTTAGGTGCTGACATTGTGGGTTTGTCCAGATGCTCCGGTTTCCACCCAACTCTCTATGACGTGCTTGTTTGTAGGTTAATTAGCTATGCGAATCGCCCCTAGTGTGTAGGAAGTGGATGAGAAAGTGGGATAGTGAAGAATTAGTGTCAATGGGTGATCGATAGTCAGTGTGGACTCGGTGGTCCGAAAGGCCTACTTCCAAGTTGTATTTTTTATTCAATCAAAATGATAATGAGTTGAAATTGGTTCATGATGTGAATGCAACGAGACATTTCAAAAAAAGAGTTGTTGAACCAACCAAACCCAACAATGTTTCAGACAATTTACATGAAATGAAACATTTGCATGAATCCCACAGAAAAAAAATAATGACTTTTCCTTCTCTCTCCAGTAGTTAATACTTCTGTCTATTTATACAATTCCATATTTTTTTCTTCTTTTCCAGTTGTAGAGTCTGTGGCGTACAGAGATAAATCATAGAAAAGGACCCATCACCCCGATTCTTTAGGAGAGTCCCAGCTCTGTCTATTCCTTCCATAGACATTGCCTGACCCACTGAGTTCCTCCAGTACTTTGTGCTTTGCTTAAGACTCCAGCATGTGCAGTTCCTTATGTCTCTGACCTTTCACCCTGTTGAGTCTATGCTGGCCATCAATCATCCATTTACACTAATCCTTTGTTACCACATTTTATTCTCCTACACCCAGATTCCACCTATCAACTATGACGGTCTATTATATGGACATTTGAGTGGGAAACCAGGATTCAAAGAATGAAACACTTTCATTCAATCTTAGAGGGATTGTCAGGAAGGTGTCACATTACACATGGTCTCTGTAAAACAGTAACAGAAATATCTGGAAAGGCTCAGCAGGTCAGGCAGTATCAGTGGAGGGATAAGAAGAGTTGACCTCTTAGGTTTGCATTCTCACCTTTTCAGTTTGGATGAAAGGTCACCAACCAAAAACATTGTTCCTGATTCTTGCTCCAACAGAGGTTTAAGTTTAAGTTTAGATTTGTTATTGTCACCTATATCGAGGTACAGTGCCATCCAATTAAGTCAAATGATAATATACATCAATACAATCAAGACATACCCAAGTACAAGTACAATAGATAATGCAAAGGGAAAGATACAGAGTGTAGAATATAGTTCTCAGTATTGTAGTGCACTAATTTCATAGACAAAATCCAATGTCTACAATGGGGTAGAGGTAAATCGGTCCATACCCCAGTTTATGGGGGGACGTTCAGAAGTCTGATAACAGAGTGGAAGAAACTATTCTTGGTTTTGGTGATGCATGGTTTTGTGCTTTTGTATCTTCATTCAAACGGGGGCGAGGAGTGGAATGAATGACCAGAGTGGGTCAAGTCTTCGATTAGGTTGGCTGCTTTTCCGAGGGGGCGTGAGGTGCAGATGGTAAATGGTGGGGAGTCTGGATTGTGTAACAGTCTGGGAAACATCCAAAACACTCTGCAATTTCTTGCGCTGCTCGGCTGGCTTGGTTCTGTTTTTATTTCAGATATCCTGCTTGTGGATTACTGCCTCTTTGTAAATATAGATGCACACAATTAGTCTAAGATTCAGTATATGAGGACATCGTTAGTAAAGTTTCATACATGTCTGGATAATTAAAATTATCTTTCTTGGCAAAGCTGTCCCTCGGAGCAGAGTAGTAGATAAGTGTCCTACCAGGGCTATGAGTGAGTTATGGGTCTTTCAAGCAGGTGAAAGGTGGCAATGACTCATAGCCACCAATAAAATATCCTTTGCATAATCTCTTGTGTAGAACCAAACAATAGACATGTTTCATTTATCCTTGCTGACTGTTCTGTCAGAGGGCTTGTCATGAATAGTTCCAAGTGTTTTTTTTATTATTGCAGCAGCTCTTTGTTTAGTCCATAGATACTCTGGGATCATGAAAGCAGAAAAGAAGCGAAAATAAAGCATTACATTAAATGACCCTCCTGTACCATAAATTTCAGGAGACGCTTCACACTGCTTCCTGCAATGTGATTCCAAGTATATGGGATGCGCTCATTTAGTAAAAAGATTACCTACTATCTGCTAAATATTTTTGCCTTTTATATGATGCAACACAGACTGTAATATTTTCAAAACATTTGAATTGATGCTTTATGAAGATTTATTGCTGTGCATTTTCTATTGAATTCACTTTTGACAGGGATTAAACTATTGCTGATGATTGACAGCAGCCCTAAGATATACAGTTGAACAGATACTGCCACTGACTTTAACGGACTAGTCTGAAGAAGGGTCTCGACCCGAAACGTTACCTATTCCTTCTCTCCAGAGATACTGCCTGTACCACAAAGTTACTCCAGTATTTTGCCTATCTTTGGTTTTAACCAGCATCTGCAGTTCCTTCCTACACATACTGACATTACCTGGGACAGAAATGGGCATGAAAGAGGAGTGGAGTTCTTGGGCTCACCATGATCATATTGACTGGTGGAGCAGGCTTGAGAGGCTTGCTGGCATACTTCTGCTCCTACTCCTGTTTTCTTATGTTCTAAGAAGGGTAGGTAAAAGGTGAGACAAACATCATATCCTTTTCATGCACTGAACCATGTTGCGTTAAACCTTTGCGATATGTTTTATTTGACATCCTCTGCCCCATACTTTTAGTCTATCAAAAGTTCCCAAGAATGGGTATATGACCAGTAGGAGAGGATAGCAGGTTGTTTGGAAACAGAGATCATTTACAAGGAGAATCAAGCAAGTAATAATCTTGCACTAAACATTATTCCCTTTACCATGTATCTGTACACTGTGGATGGCTCGAATGCAGCGGGACTCGGAGCTGATGCAGCGGGACTCGAAGCTGATGCAGCGGCCCGCGGCTGGGGCTGCGGGACTCAGAGCTGAGGCTGTGTGACTCAGAGCTGTTGCAGCGGGACTCGGAGCTGATGCAGCGGGACTCGAAGCTGATGCAGCGGGACTCAGAGCTGATGCAGCGGGACTCGGAGCTGAGGCTGTGGCGGGCCGACTCGGAGCGGAGAGGAGACGGCGTTCCGGCTTTCGGCAGCGGCGACATCACCACGGAGGTCTGCTGGACTGGAGAGCGGCATCTTCGGCCTGGATCGATCGCCTCAGCGCAGAGGGAGAACAAGGAGGGAAGAGACAGAGACTAAGACTTTTGCCTCCATCACAGTGAGTTGGTGCTTGGTGAACTCACTGTGGTGGATGTTAATTTGTGTTTATTGTATGTTTTGTTATTTATTGTTACTGTGTATGACTGCAAGCAACATAATTTTGTTCAGACCAAAAGGTCTGAATGATAATAAAGGAATCAAATCAAATCAAAATCAAATTATAATCATGTATAGTATTTCTGCTGAATGGTTAGCATGCAGAAAGTGCTTTTCACTGTACCACACTACACATGACAAATAACTAATCTAGCATGGACAAGGTGGGGCATGCTGTAAATCTCTGTGACCCTATGACTATTTAACACTAGCTTCCATCAATAACATTATTTTAATCCTCATTACTGGTACAATCCTAGTAAATATCTTCTGTCCTTCATATCCTTCATTGTGTCTGGTGTCCAGTAATGGGAACATTGATATTGTAGATAAGGGACAATTCGTGTTTTATGTGAGCCATGTTTTAGATCCTGGATCAATGCTGTTTATAAGTTCTTTGATTCTATATGCTTTTTTCACTCCTTCGTTCTTCTACCTTCAAAGATTTGTCAACAATTACCAGCTGGGTCTCTGTTTTCTTAGATAAGCCTTATAATTGTGTTGTACATTCACTTTCATTCTCATTCTTTTTAGCAAAAGTTAGCACTTCACATTTGAGTGCATGTAATGCCATCTGACACAAGGAATTTCAGATGTGGAATCTTGAGCCAAACTGAGGATCTCAACGGGTCAAGCAGCATCTGCGGAGGGAATGGATGTGAAGTTTCGGGTCGGGACCCCTTTTCCACAAACTGTTGAGTCAGTAAGGCATACAAAATATGTCTAATAACCACTTCTTGAAGTCACATGCCATTTCCTCACTTGTTTAAGTCAGCCTTATATGTTGTGTCATTGGCTGATATGCAAATGTTGTCTTTAATTGCCAAGTCCATGTCATTTGAGCTGAATATTTCCCACAGTTGTTTCTTTAACAGTTGAGATTACTTTGTTTGCTGCTGGACTCTGGCTTCCTTGTATGCCAGGTCTACAAAGTAGTGGCAGTAGCATTGTGGAAGGATACAGAAGCTGGGTGCTTTCAGTTAAGAAGTGCAGAACAGTGAGTTTTTTTTTTCTTGAAGTGTATTTACTTGTCAAATGCACCAAAAATGGAAAATTGAAATTCTTACTTGCAGCAGCAAAACAGGTCTGTAAACACAGTACTCGTCGATAACACAATTAAAAAAATAGTTAATTAAAGCAAAAATCCAATATTAGTGCATGCCAAAAACCCCAAGTTCCCAACACAACCAAGAGAGTTCATAGTTCATAGTTTAGTTGGTGTTCATAGTGTACTCCCAATTACTTTTAAACGTGAAACAACAGAGATAAAAAGTGACTTCTGTTTAAAGATTTTGATTACATTCAGTTTCCCATTTTGCTGATCTGCATAAGGTAAGATATTAAAAAGTTAATTGTTTTTTGATTGCATTATTGAAAAATACACCATGGAAACTGGGCCTTCAGCCCATTCAAAACACACTAACCATATAACCATATAACAATTACAGCACGGAAACAGGCCATCACGGCCCTACAAGTCCATGCCGAACACATTTTTTTCCCCTTAGTCCCACCTGCCTGCACTCGTACCATAACCCTCCATTCCCTTCTCATCCATATGCCTATCCAATTTATTTTTAAATGATACCAATGAACCTGCCTCCACCACTTCCACTGGGAACTCATTCCACACCGCTACCACTCTCTGCGTAAAGAAGTTCCCCCTCATATTACCCCTAAACTTCTGTCCCTTAATTCTGAAGTCATGTCCTCTTGTTTGAATCTTCCCTATTCTCAAAGGGCTGACCATCGATTTAACCATTCACACTAGTTCTATGTCATCAAATGTTCTCACTCCTACACACACTAGAAGCCATTACAGTAAAGTAAGTAAAGTAACTAGTAAAGTCAATTTTATTTATATAGCACGTTTAAATCAACTCGCGTTGAAACCAAAGTGCTTTACATAAAATAAATAATAAACTTTCCGTACATCCATAGATAAATAAAAAATAAGAAAAATGACACAACACATTAAAGAATTCAGCATGAACGTCCCCCCACAGCAGAATCAAAATTTTCCACTGTGGGGGAAGGCACCAAAAAGTTCAGTCCTCTTCCTCTGTGATCACCCATGGTCGGGGCCTATTTATATACAGAGGTCAATTAATCTACAAACAACTTATTTGGGACATAGAAAGGAACTGAAGCACCCGGAGAGAACCCGCTCATGGAGAATGTGCAAACTCCACACAGACAGAATCCAAGGTCGGGATCGAACCCAGGTCTCTGGTGCTGTGTGGCAGTAGCCCTACCAGCCGCACCACTGTGTTGCCCTTTGTTCGTTTTAATTTCTTCATCAAATAATTCCCTCTGCAAATTACTTCTGCACTTATCAGTATTCAGCTTCATAATAATGAAATTGTTAGCAAAAAAAAGCCTGAAAATGTATGTATGTGGACAAATAGATAAGAACGAACACCTTTTCCTGATTTTCACTGAAGGGTGAACCACTCAGCCAAATGATTATGGCTCGAAGCATTAATCTCTGCCACAATAGATCAGTTCATACTTGGTTCTCACATTGTATAATGAGAGTGACATATATCCGCAGGGGTGCACAATAGAGATGACAAGCTTGTGACACATCTTTAGGTTTTCAGCAAGACAGAAGCTGAAGTCCAGTAGGAATATATTTTCAGCACCAGGCACAGTAATTAGAAGTGAAAATAATTTGCACCAAGACAGGTCCCAATGGAGGAAAAAATACTATTTACAATTTTGAATATTTATCAAATCGTAAAGTGCATGATGGATATTTGCCCAAAGTTGTGTGACAGGTTTTCCATTACGTCTGCATGAAAAGGATATGTCAAAGTATACTTTGGGCCTTACCAGCACGGCTGTTTGTATTGCCATTCATCTTTATTCACCATCCCTCTCCCCATTTTCTAGACCTGCCAAATAAGAGAAACTCAAAAGAAGCAGTGTAAGCAGAAATAGGCTATTTAGCTTGTCATCCCTTCTCTACCATTCAAGAAACATGACTGATTTCTCACCTCAACACCACGTTCCCCATATCCCAAGATTCCAATAGCATCCAGATTGACACACCAAACCTGCATTCCTTTTAATAACATAGAACGGTACAGCACGGGCCTTTTGGCCTACAATGTCTGTGCCAAACATAATTCCAAGACAATCTAATCTCATCTAGAAACCTTTCAAATGCAACTATCATATCTGCCCCCAGGATCACTTTCCACTGCCATCTGTAAAAATTAGCTCCGCACATCTCCTTTAAACGTTGCCTCTTAAAGTTATACACTCTAGTTCTTGACATTTCTGTTATTATGATCAATGATTGTTAATGAAGGCTTATAAATGCTATTTGATGAATCAGCGGTCCGTATGCACAAATGAGTGCAGAACACAGGTGCTGCTGCTTCATAGCTCCAGAGATCCAGCTTTAATCTTGGCTTTGGAGTGTGCATGTTCTTGCTGCAACAAGGTCTCTGGTTTGCTTCCTCAAGCCAAGGACATGATGATTGGTGGGTTAATCAGCTGCAGAAACTTGTCCCAAATGTAGGTGGGTCCAGAGAAGTTGGGGGGGAGTTGATTGGGGATACAAGTGAGACGAGTAGGATTAGGGCTTGAATGTATGGACAGGTTGAAGAAGGGTCTCGACCTGAAACATCACCCATTCCTTCTCCCCAGAGATGCTGCCTGGCCCGCTGAGTTACTCCAGCATTTTGTGTCTATCAGCATTGAATTTTCCAGTTTTAACTGGCCTTCCTCCTCTCCTTAACTGTTTCCCAAACTCCCCTCCATCCCCAGTTCCTCACATTATCCTGTCATTATCCTTCCCATCCCCTGTATTCTTCCATCTTTATCCCACCCTCTGGCTTTACATTTCACTCTTCTTCCCTCCTTATCTGATTTTTTTTCTCCTTTTCACCTCTCGCCTTTGTCACTTAGTCCACCTATCTGCCAATCACACTCTCCCCACCTGTATCCACCTATCACTTGTCAGGCTTTGTCTTGCAGTCACCACTTTTCTAGCTTTCACCCCAGTACCAAGGTCAGATTGAAAAAGGGTCCTGACCCGAAACATCATCTATCCATCCCTCCACAGAGGCTGCCTAAGCTGCTGAGTTCCTCCAGAACCTTGTGTTTTGCTCAAGGTTGCAACATCTTAATTTAGTTTAATTTATTGTCACATATACCAGGGTACTGTGAAAAGCTTTTGTTGTGTGCTAACCAGTCAGAGAAAAGAATGATTACAATTGACCCATCCACAATGTACAAATACATGATCAAGGGAAATAATGTGAATAACATTTAGCGGTAGATAGTAGCTCAGGACTGCTCCCTAGTTGTTGGTAGGATGGTTCAGTTGCCTGATAATAGCTGGGAAGAAACTGTCCCTGATTCTGGAGGTGTGTGTTCTCACACTTCTGTACCTCTTGCCTGGTGGGAGAGGGGAGTTTCCAGGTTGCAACCCATCCTAGATTATGCTGGTGGCCTTGCCGAGGTAGCGTTCAATGTAAATGGAGTTCATGGAAGGGAGGTTGGTTTGTGTGATGGTCTGAGCCGTGTCCACAATTCTCTGAAATTTATTGTGGTCTTGGATGCAGCTGTTTCCAAACCATGCTGTGATGCATCCCAATAAAATGTTTTTTTCCGGAGAATCTGCAGTTCCTTTTGTCCCATATTATCTGTTTGTTGATAGCAATTTAATTACAATCGCTTTAATTACTGCAGCCCCATCTGTAAATAGTTTCACATATTTTACATGAGTGTAATATTGTCAATATTGACAAAGCAAAGGTTTTCCAGCCTACACTCTTCTAGTGTTTACTTTCTCTTGAAGTTGTTTAGACAATTGCAACTGTGGAAATGAAAAAAATCAAATAGCGAGGAATTATTTCATAATATTGCAATCACCTTCAGTGTTTTAGCTCTGATTTATTCTTTACAAACATATTGATTGAGGCTGTTTATTGAGAACATAAATGGCATAATGTTTGACTAAAAATTGTTAAACAATCGTTTACTCACTGAATCCAAGTTTCAAATTGTCGTTGAATCGAATTGAATGCTGTTTGCTGTCTAAAGATATTTTCTGTCGCCGTCAGTAATATAGATATTTACAGATTAATTGGCCTCTGTAAAATTCCCCCTAGCTTGTGGGGGGTGAATGCACTTGTAGGATAATATAGAACTAGTGCAAACAGGTGATCAATGGCTGGTATGGACTGGGTAGGCCAAAGGACCCGTTCCTATGCTGTATCTCTTAATCAATTTGCATTCACAATTGCAGTAAGGCTCCTCATTGCCCACTGAGGCTCGGGAACAAATCAAAGAGCATTTTAAGTAAAGACAGGAAACTGCTTTAAGAGATGTTTATAGCCAGCCCTGCCACGGATCAGCTAGAATCGAACTTCAATGGATAGTAAGGCTTTTTTTCATCTGTCAAAACATTTATTTGCGGAAGAAGCTTATCCAGAGGGTGATGGGTGAACCTGGCTTTTAAGCATTAACTTGAATGTCAAAATAATATTGATTTGAAATACTCTGTATACATCTATCAACAAACAGGATGCCCAGTGTATTATCAGTAAGGACACTGATATCTAAGACAGCAGATGTACCAGGATGTGACCTGCACTTCAACACAGCGTGCTGGAGGAACTCAACAGGTCAGGCAGCATCTTTGGATGGAATAAACAGACTGTGTTTTTAATTAAGACTCTTATTCAGACCCAATCCAAAATATCTCCTGCCCATTCCCTCCAAAGATGCTGTCTGACCAGTTGAGTTCCTCGAGCATTTTGTGTTTTGCTCTAGATTCCAGCATTCACAGTTCTCTGTTTTGCCATGTTTCCGAGGCTTGCAGGCTTGAATTATTGGGAGAGATTGGATATGCTGGGAGTTTTTTTCTTCAGAATGTAGGAGACTGGGCGGTGACCTTATTGAGCACTTCAAGACCATGAGGGGCATGGATAAATGAACATTCAGTCTTTACCCCGGGATAGAGGATTTTACAACTCGTGGTTTTAAGCTCACAGTGAGAGGGAAGAGATTTAAGAGTGACCTCAGGGGCAGCTTTTTCACTCAGAGGGCAGTCCATATCTGCAATGAGCTGCCAGTGGGAGCTATAGAAATGGGTTGTTATAACTTTTAAAAGAGATTTGGGCAGGTATACGGATAGGAATGATTTAGTGTGCTAAATGCAGCAACAATTTAAAAAAAAAACAACTAAATCAAAGGCTCTGAACATTGAAAATCCAAAATAAAGAAAAATAAACATTCTCAAAGGATTCAGCATATTCAGCAACATTGACAGTTCATAAATTCATGTTATAGCAGCAAAATTAGGCCATTTAGCCCATCAACTCAATTCTGCCATTCAATCATGGCCGATCTATCTTTCCCTCTCAATCCTATTATCCTGCCTTCACCCCATAAGCCCTGACACCCTTACTAATCAAGAATCTGTCAATCCTCACCTTAAAAATATACATTGACTTGGCCTCCACAGCCTTCTGTGGCAATGAATTCCACAGATTCACCACCCTCTGACTAAAGAAATTCATCCTCATCTCCATTCTAAAGCGACTTCTTTCTATTCTGAGACCATGGCTTCTGGACCTAGATTCACCTGCTGGTGGAAACATCCTCTACACTTCACTCTATCCAGGGCTTTCAAAATGGCTGGAATGGACAGAATGAGAAATAGGGAATTTCAAGCATGTGCCAGATGAAGAATGCAAGAAAACTGGAAATTTTGATTTTACTCTGACCAATGTCACTTCACTCTACTGTATTAAGAGTAGAGTTAAGTGACATTCAGACAGAGTAAAGCAGGGCATAACCCAGCTCTGTTTAAATCCATTATGCTAATGTGGGCCAAAGGGCCTGTTTCTGGATCACATTACAAGGGCAGGAATACGTATGTTGCAACAACCGAGTCGGTTTAAGCCATATCCAATAGGGCTAAGTAACATTGGGCAGAGTAAAACAAAATCATTGTTCCACTACTTTCATGCATTATTTTTCTGGCAAATGAGCTTGAAATTTCCTGTTTCTCACTGTAAATATTGCTGAATCTGCGGAATGCTTTGATAATTTTATTTTCCTATTTGTGATTTCCAATGTTCAAAGCTTTTGATTTGTTTAGTTTAGTTTAGTTTAGAGATACAGCGTGAAAACAGGGCCTTCGGCCCACCGAGTCCGCGCCAATCAACGATCACATTTAACACTATCCTACACACACTAGCGACAATTTACACATACACCAAGCTAATTAGCCTACAAACTTGTACATCTTTGGAATGTGGGAGGAAACCGAAGATCTTGGAGAAAACCCACGTGGTCACTGGGAGAATGTACAAACTCCAACAGGGAGCACCCGTAGTCAGGATCGAACCCGGGTTTCCAGTGCTGCACTTGCTGTAAGGCAGCAACTCTACCGCTGTGCCACCGTGCCACTCATTTCTTTTTCAAGATTCTTTTTCAAAGAGTTACTGATCCAAGCAGCAGGTCATTTATGTAAATGGTTCACGAGTCAATGAATTAACAACCTCAATACTCACGCAAAGAAGCCCAAATTTCTTAATGCAACCAAGATAGTCCATAGGTCATAGTTTGCATTTTGTCATATTCAAGAGCCTGATGGTTGTTGGGAGGACGCTGTTCTTGAAGCTGGTGGTCACAGTTTCAGCTCCTGTGTCTTCTACCCGATGGCAGCAGTGTAATGAGAGTGTGGCCAGGATGGCATGGGTCTTTGATGTCATGCTATGCAGCCTCCACAAGCACTGGTAGCATTTCAACCAACACAGGTTTATTGGGAAATTCAAACTAAAATCTTTCTTCTATGCAACATTGCAAATTAATTGCCTCTCTATAACTGGGATTGTCATATGTTCAAACCTCTGTTCAATCAACTGCACAATAATTAAGGAATGGGAAAACTTACTTGCAAGTGGGATTTTCAAATATTGAAGTAGGTTTTACTGCAATTTGTTTTATTCAATCTTGGCAAACCAAACTCAAAATCCAATCCTACCATTGTAATTGACAAATTCCTGGGAATGGAAACCAATCTGAGCATGTTAAATAATTCAGAAATGTATTAATCTACATAATATAAGAACAGCCTTTTATGCATGAAGACATGTTCAGTGGCCGTTAAAATACAAAATATTCTGGAGAGAAATAACAAATACTTAACTGGAAGACAAAGAAAATTAATTGATCGATTGAAAGATACAACATGAAAACTGGCCCTTCACATCGATGATATTCCCGTCCCCACATTCGCATCCACTCCCTACATACTGGGGGCAATTTACAGAGGGCCGTGCATGTACCTTTGAGATGTGGGAGGAAACCAGAGCACTGGGAGGAAACCTATGTAGTCACAGGGAGAACGTGCAAACTCCACATTGACAGCATCCGAGGTCAAGATTAAACACATTGTTTCTGGCGCTGCGAGGCAGCAGCTCAAATCAAATACATGCCTCTCTGTTGGATCATTTTGTGAAGATATGAATGAATTTTTAACTTTGCCTTATTATGGTGAACACCATACAAATTTCTCCGGATGATTTACCCAAAAATAAAAAAATACTGCTTAAAAAACACAATATAATTTGGGATTTATAAAATGCCTTTAAAATAGTGAACAACCCCCAAGTTACTCTGCAGACGTGTTACCACATAATTGCCCAGAGTTAGTTTATTTAGGGTAATTTGAAAAAGTTGAGTTATTGGTCAATAAAATATGTTAATGCTTAGTCATGCATAAAAAATGTACCTGCATAGTTCTCAGCGATGGTGACCTGCAGAGAAGACAGTTGTTACGGATTTTCTCAAAGGTATCTTAAGGAGCTGGTGAGAGATCTCTTGAAACAATACTTGATCTGTATTCCTTCTGTTGATTCTTGTCGGTGGCATTTGGGTGTGTGGTTGATGGAGGTGCTCAATGATTCTCTGATTTCTAGTATCAGGATACTATTTCCAACTGTTTAGTTAGTTCGTTTATTTATTTACAACAAAATACACAAAGTGCTGAAATAACTCAGCTGGTCAAGTCACATCTCTGGAGTACATGGATAGGTGATGCTTTGGGACGGGAACCGTCATCAGACTGATTGCATTGCGGAGGAAAAAGCTGGAAGTGAGGTGGGGTGCGGAACCAAAGCTGGAAATAGTATCCTGATACTAGAAATCAGAGAATCATTGAGCACCTCCATCAACCACACACCCAAGTGCCACCAACAAGAATCAACAGAAGGAATACAGATCAAGCTGGTAAGTGATTGGTCAAGCTGGTGGACACAGGTGAGAGTTTATTTATTGCTACAAGTACAGAGATACAATGAAATGCTTGTACTGCATGCTATCGTGTCAAATCAAGCTATACCAGAATACAATCGATCCACTGCAAGAACAACACACAGAGTCTTGTCACATTCCACCGCCATCTTGCAACTTACAAGTCTCTGAAATATCCAACATTGAACCAAGGAAACAAGTAATTTCTTATTTCCTCAATTTAAGGGCTAATGTCCTGGCAGCAGCGGAACAATGAAGTAAGGGTCAACCTGGTCCAGCGCGATGTTGTCATCTCGAAGGGCAAAATGGCCTCCTCCTGCACCTATTTTCTATGTTTCCTTCTAATGCTGCTCCGTGAAGCTGCCACAGGCTTTGCTTGCTTCATTCACTCACCCAACTGCTGTAGAGCCTCCCATCGCTACCTCCGCCAACACCATGAACCGAGACCACTGCAAACGCACTGCCCATCATCTCCATCAGCCGTCCCTAGGGTTCCGTGCACTAAGGTCACCATGTCTTCCTGAACTAATCTAGGAACTCACAGGCACTTTCCCAGGTAGCTTGAGGTGAGTTCATGGACTGGTCTTAATTTCCTTCATCCACTGCATCTCCTACAAACAGTTTGAAAAGCTCTGATGTATTATAACAAACAATATGCAGATGACACATACCCCATGGCCTTTTTCCTCGAATAATATCTGTAAGGCATCACCTCTATCGCTGCACCACCCATTTATTTTTCAAGTTTATTTTTCAGTGTTGCTGATCCAAGCAGCAGGTCAATTATGGAAATGTTTCATGAGTCAATGAATTAACAACCCCAATACTCACGCAAAGAAGCCCACAGTTCTTAATGCAACCAAGATAGTCCATAGGTCATAGTTTAGTTTGCATTTTATCGTGTTCAAGAGCCTGATGGTTGTTGGGAGGAAGCTGTTCTTGAACCTGGTGGTCACAGTTTTCAGCCCCTGTGCCTTCTTCCTGATTGCAGGAGTGTAATGAGAGTGTGGCCAGGATGGCATGGGTCTTTGATGTCATGCTATGCAGCTTCCACAAGCACTGGTACTATTTCAATCAACACAGGTTTGTTGAGAAATTCAAACCAAAATCTTTCTTCTATGCAACATTGCAAATTAATTGCCTCTCTATAACTGGGATTGTCATATGTTCAAACCTCTGTTCAATCAACTGCACAATAAATTGAGGAATGGGAAAACTTACGTGCAAGTGGGGTTTTCAAACATTGAAGTAGGCTTCACTGCAATTTGTTTATTCAGTCTTGGCAAACCAAACTCAAAATGCAATCCTACCATTGTAATTGACAAATTCCTGGGGTTGGAAACCAATGCGTCACACAGCCACGAGGAAGTCTGTATCTTCTGTGACGAGTACTGTGAGGGATTGAAGCTTACAGAGTGATGTTATTTTCATTCCAGCAGCAATTAGAACATAGAACAGTCCCTTGGCCCACACAGTCTGGGACAATCATGATTACACACTTGTCAGAAAATGGGAGAATAGTTTTTATTTAGTGAAAAAAAGAACAAAAAGTTAAGTTACTTTATGAGAGAAATCAAGGATGAAAGATTACAGCAAAACATTGATCACTGATTAATTATTTAAAAAATGTAATATTCACATGTAACCATTGAATCACAGTATTTCAAAGACTGTGGGTGTTGTGAGTCATTGAAACACTTTGGTTTCTGTCAGATTGCTTCTCAGTGTGTCCTGTTAAGACCTTGAATAAACTGACTTGTTTGAGAATTTTAACACTGCTCAACAAGATTTTCTTTATGTGCTATCCTGATCTGAGCCATAATTAAGAGAGTAAATGGGTCCCAGATGAAAGCCAGATTCACAGTACAAGTCAAACACAATTATCTCCAACAAATATCAATATAGATTGTGCTCATTCTGTTGTGGTAACATTTTGTTGGCTGAATGAAACAGTGAAAAGTATATGGTTTCCCTATGTTTGGAAGAATGGGTGTCAAGAGACAAGAGTTCTTAATTGTCAAGGAAAGACACAAAAAGCTGGAGTCAGACAGTATCCTTGGAGAACATGGATGGGTAATCTTTATAGTCAGGATACTTCTTCAGTGCCTATCCTTTGTAAACCAGTATCTGCAGTTCCTTGTTGCTACAATCTGTGTTTAATTGTCATATGTACTGACAATGGAACAATGACATTCTTACCTGCGCCAGTACAATAGACATGTAAACGCAATGCTTATAAATTAGGTATAATAAACAAACATTCAATAAACTAATAACTGCAATGCAAGTGCGAAAAAAAATGTAACCAGAGACAGTCCATAGCAGTTCATAGTAGAGGTCAGTGCAGTGAAGTCTTCAAGAGTCAGATGGTTGTTGTGAAGAAGCTATCCATGAACCTGCTGGTCACGTGCCCTTGGTAACTGAGACTTCAGCTTACTCTGACCTTCAAACCAGTTTTTTTTTTAACCATCCTCTCTCTGATGCAGAAATACATTTACAAACTGGAACACAATCCCAGTGCTATTAGCTCAGAAGCAGAGAACTTGGATGTGGACCAGGGCTTGCCAGCACTGCAAGAACATTCAATTCAATCCAAGTTTCCACACAATTATTCAATATTTTGATAATAGATCCAAAAGCACAGTAACAGTGGAGTTTAATTTGTTAAGGCCACTTTATTTGTGAGTTTTGTGAAAAAAATTAATCCAGGATACATTGATTTAAGCTACTGGAGCTTCTTGGTTTAAAAGCTCATACTGATTAAATAATGAATTTAGAACAGTTCTTTTATTACACTCTATTGTTAACGTAATGATGATAAATTGTTGCAAGTGATTATTAACTCTGGTTTTGGAGGGTTTTGTTGCAAGACACTGACAAGAAATCATTGAACCTAATTTACGAGATAGTTTCGAGACCAATGTCAGTTGTTTAAATGACGTCTTAAATGAAGCCTGACTAAATTTTAAGCTGAGTAATTATGCAGGTTCTCTGAACAGCCACTTTAAGTAGATATCAGACCTGTGATAAAATAGAGTGAAAAATCCTACTTGTGTGTTTGGTACCCAGACAATCAATTGCTTGACGTGAGCAGGAAATGGAGGGAGGATTGCCTTGCTTAGAGTTCTGTAGCCATTAGTAAGTGTTACGAATTAAGCAACATGTGGAACAAGGAGAAGCCAGAGTCCATTTTGAATATCCTGGTCAACTTGCCCCTCCATTGCCCATCTGCTCCTCCCATCCCCACACTTACACAATCCCCCTATACTCACCCCCCCCCCCCCCTCCCCCCAATAACAGAACCATTCAAGAGGCAAGAAGTATCTGATATATATATTGCTAGCCAATTCTTCGTCCATCTTACGATACATGACAGGGCTTTTGTTGCGGCTCGCGTTGTAATCCCTTAGCTATATTTTTTTCAGGCCACTCAGAATGCGTTTAGTAACCATGGGGCTCCCTCTTGTCTCCCCTGCTGCCGCTTTGAAGGTAGAATATGTTGATGCCTCCGGGGCAAAGTAGGAGGAGTATGTGGCAGAGGGGGTGGGGGAGAGGCAGACAGGACCGAGCAATGGGAGAAGGAAGAGTAGGTGGGGGTCAAGCTGGGAGCGGACAAAGCCATCGCTGACAGGAAGAAGCAGCAACAGATGAGAGAGTTCTTAGGTTCAGTTTGAATTGAGTCCCATCTGATTGGCCTGACAGCACTTTACAGTGTTGGGATGATTCAAGTCAAGTTGAGTGCACAAAAACAGTGAGGTACAGGTACAATGAAAATTTTCCTGGCAGCCGCATCACAGGCACATAGACTCAGACCAACACACAAAAGCATAAATTATACATAAATTATACTGCAATTCAGTGAAAAAATTTGTAAAAGTAAAAAAAGACATCTGTGCAAAACACAATTTGAAAACAAATAATGCAAGAAGTGGTCTGTAGTGTTTCATTGCTGAGATTTGCATTGTAATCATATGTGGCCCCGGACCAAGAAAATGCTTGATGTTGTTACACTTACAACAATATTCAAGTTAGGTTGTATTTTAATCTTACACCTTGGCAGATGTCATGACCAGTGGCATTGGTGGTGGCACTAAGTGATTGAAGTATACACCATGGAAACAGCCCCTTTGGCCCATTGTGTCCTATGTTATCCCATTTATACACCCACTCCTTACACACCTTGCACAATTTACACAGGTCAATTAACCTACAAGTGCATGTCCTTGGGATGTGGGAGGATATCAGAGCAGCCAGATGAAACCCATGCTGTCACGGAGAAAATGTGCAACCTCCACACTGGCAGCAACTAAGGTCAGGAGTGAACCGGAATCTCTAGCACTATGAGACAGTAACTCTACCAGTTGCACCGCCGTGCCTCTGGAGAAGAAAATGGTCAGATATTTCAAAATGTGACAGGTATATAAAAATAAATTAAAAGCCTTGTTTTCTGAGAGAATTGCACACTAAAAAAATGTGCTCTTGTGATATCTGTGGTGCGTTTCAAACATATTCATTCTTTTGGCAACTGATTACACCTCAATTTCCATTTATCTTTTTAACATTTGTTTTGCTTCAAATGTGTTCTATTTTTTCCACAAATAAGCCTGTCTCATTCACCAACATACTCAGGCTTAATAATTAAGAATATACGTAATTTTAATTTTGATGTGTGAGTCCCATTAAGATGATTAAACTATTTACTAAAAAGTGTTCTTGAGAGCTTATGTTTCACTCGATGCTTTGCTGTAAAGTGACAACAGGCAATTCTTAACCCTGGCTCTGTTATCGATGAGATGCAATTTAAACAAACCATGTGTAAAATCAATGATGGCAGGAGCTGCTGTATTGTATCAATTTTCAGGGGTCAGAACTGGTAAAAAAAACCCCATTGGTTAAATAGTGGGGTGGCTTTGTTAATTCTGGCCAAATTGGAGATGCCAGGACACTAAAATTGAGTAAAGGCTTCTGGGCTGCAAGGCCATTTGGTCAATTTAAATGTGCCCTGCAGAAATGGGACACGCTGCAGAATGGCGCCAGCTTGTCTAGAGCCTAGATAAGAGTTGCAGGAAAAGAATGGGACATATGCAGATTCTGACAATTAGGTGTAAATTGCATGAACCAAATTGGGTGAATGCAAAACCAGACACACACATTTTAAATAGCTTTACTTTGCTAGATGTTGATTGGGTTAAGTGTTGAGCCTTGTCTGGGTTTTTTGAATACCCAGGCACATGTTGCATAATTCATCTCTGTTAAGTTGCATCTAGAAACTTCATCAGATACGTTATACTAGTCACTGTATTATTTGGTTAGGGAAATGTCTATCATGTACTGTGTTAATCGATATCTGTTATAGGACTGTATAGAGTCCACCCCCATGTGGTTCGTCCCCTCAAGGTTTGGGGACCTATAAAAAGCCGCTCCCACTTTGTATTGTATTCAAATTGTATTCAAATTTATTGTCGCTCCCACGAGGTCCTGTGTCGATTTTCTTGGAGAACGCTTAGGACTGCGTGACCTTTTGGAGTGTCTCTGCTTGCACGAGGCTAGGAGGGCTTGGCCAGGCAGATACAAGGATTGAACCCGCGGTAATTAGGTATAATAGTGGGGAACTGTTATTGTGTTTTTCCAAGATAAAGTATCAAAATATCAAAGGTACACAAAAAAGCTGGAGAAACTCAGTGGGTGCAGCAGCATCTATGGAGCGAAGGAAATATCAAAATATCAAGCTTGGTACACATTCTTCTCTGCAGATCCTCTCAAGCTGTCAGGTTGGATGGGGAGCGTCGATGCACAGCTATTTTCAGGTCCCTCCAGAGATGTTCGGTCGGGATTAAGTCCTGGCTGTGGCTGGGCCACTCAAGGACATTCACAGACTTGTCACAAAGCCACCCCTGCATTGTCTTGGCTGTGTGCTTAGGGTCGTTGTCCTGTTGGAAGGTGAACCTCCGCCCCAGTCTGAGGTCCAGAATGCTCTGGAGAAGGTTTTCATCAAGGATCTCTCTGTACATTGCTCTGTTCATCTTTCCCTCGATCCTGACTAGTCTCCCAGTTCCTGCCACTGAAAAACATCCCCACAGAATGATGCTGCCACCACCATGCGTCACCATGATGAGCAGGGCCTGGTTTCTCCAGACGTGACACTTCGCATTCAGGCCAAAGAGTTCAATTTTAGTTTCATCAGACTAGTGAGTCCTTTGGGTGCCTTTTGGCAAACCAAACGGACTGTCATGTGTCTTTTACTGAGGAGTGGCTTCCGCCTGGCCACTCTACCATAAAGGCCTGATTGGTGGAGTGCTGCAGATATAGGTGTCCTTCTGGAAGGTTCTCCCATCTCCACAGAGGAACTTTGGAGCTCTGTCAGAGTGATCATCGGGTTCGTGGTCACCTCCCTTCTCCCCCGATTGCTCAGTTTGGCTGGGCGGTCATCTCTATGAAGAGTCCTGGTGATTCCAAAGTTCTTTCATTTAAGAATTGTGGAGGCCACTATGCTCGTCGAGACCTGCAATTTTGCAGAAATTGATTTATACCCTTCCCCAGATCTGTGTCTTGACACAATCCTGTCTCGGAGGGCTACGGACAATTCCTTCATCTTCATGGCTTGATTTTTGCTCTGACGTGCATAGATAACAGTGGGACCTTATATTGACAGGTGTGTGTTTTTCCAAATCATGTCCAATCAATATAATTTACTACTGGTGGACTCCACTCAAGTTGTAGAAACATCTCAAGGATAATCAATGGAAACAGGATGAACTTCAGCTCAAATTTGAGTGTCCTAGCAAAGGGTCTGAATACTTATGTAAATGTGATATTTAGTTATTTATTTATAATTAATTTGCAAACATTTCTAAATACCTGTTTTCACTTCTTCATGTTGGGGTAATGTGTGTGGATTGATGATTAAAAATAAAATAATTTAATTCACTTTAAAATAAGGCTGTAATGTAACAAAATGTGGAAAAAGAGGTCTGAATACTTTCTGAATGCACTGTATATTGACTTTCTGCTGACAGGTTAGCACGCGACAAAAAGCTTTTCACTGTACCTCGGTCCACGTGACAATACATTAAACTGATCTGATCTATGTATCATATCTGCACTGCATTATTCAGGCTATTAATTCGCTCTGACCTGATTTTTGTTTGACTTGTCTAGGGAGTAGGGGGGTGGGGAGAGATGGGCACGCACGCCAGGTGTTAGCTGTTTTGAATATGCGAGTAAAAGCTCAGATGAGCTGGCAAGCTTCACAGCTCCGGAATCCTAAACAACATCAAAAGATTTATTTATTGAAGAAATGCTCCAGTGAAGCTAGAGCAAAGGAAGGTTTTGTGCCAGAAGCAAGACTGAGTGCAGGTGCTGGAAATCTCAATTAAAATTGAAAATTCTGGCAATACTGTATCTCAAATGTGCACAAGCTATAGGAGCAGAATTAGGCCATTCGGCTCATCGAGTCTACTCCGCCATGCAATCATGGCTGATCTCTGCCTTCTAATCCCATTGTCATGCCTTCTCTCCATAACACTTGACACCTATTCCAATCAAGAATTTGTCCATCCCTGTCTTAAAAATATCCACTGACGTGGCCTCCACAACCCTCTGTGGCAATGAGTTCCACAGATTGACTATCCTCTGACTAAAGAAGTTCCACCTCAACTCCTTTCTAAAAGAGCACCCTTTAATTCTGAGGCTTTGACCTCTGGTCCTGGATTCTCCCACCAGTGGACACATCCATTCCACATCCACTCCATCTATGCTTAAGCAAGCACAAAATGCTGGTGGAACTCAGCTGGTCAGACAGCATCTGTAGAGGGAAGGAACAGATGGCATTTCAGGCTGGGACCCTTCTTCAGACTGATTGGAGCAGGGGGCAGAAAGCTGGAAAAGCGAATTGGGGAGAAGACAAAACCGGGCAAGTTATAGGTGGAGACACAAGGAATTGCAGATGCTGGAATCCTGAACAAGGCACAAAGTATTGGAGGAACTATGCAGCTAAGGCAGCATCTGTGGGGGGAATGGGCAGACAAAACTTTGGGTCAGGACTCTTCATTGGACAAACAGGGGATATAGTTGGGAGGGGGTGGGTAGGGGTTGATTGGCAGAAGGTGAAGTACGTGACAGAGGTTAGAGGTGAAAAGGAGACAAAAGAATATCAGATAAGACGAGGAGAGCAGGGATAAAATGTAAAGACAGAGGAATGAATGTGGGTGGACAGGGGAGGGGGGAACACTGGGGGTCAAGGGAAATGGGCAGTATACAAAGATGGGGAAGGAAACAGGGTTATGGGGGGGGGAGGAGAGATGATGAGAAAATGGGAATGCACTGTAGTGAGTTGGGGTGCAGTTTAGGAATAAGATGTTGGGGGAAGCTATTACTTGAAGTTGGAGAAACCAATGTTCATATTGTTGAGTTATAAGTTACGCAAGTGGAACTCTTTTCTTCTCTGCTGGATCTATAAGTACTTTCTGTTTTTAATGCATCCAAGGCCATAGACTTTGGAGTCACGACTAGTGCCTGTGACTCAGGCAGGCTATACGGATGAGAACCAAGTCTAAATCTTTATAAGGATCACTTCATTCCAGCCAGCATTTGTGAAGCTGCAACAAGTCTTGATAGTGATCAATTTCAGTAGCTAGTGCTTCTTACAGCCTTACAGACATATAAAAATCCTGTCTTTGGAAAGTATTATTAAAACTGAAGATCCAGGGAACTACATATGGTGGTTTAAAAAAGAAAACACAGAGTGGCAGAATAATATGGCAGGTCAGGCAGCATCTTTGGAGAACATGGATCGGTGATGTTTTGGGTCAAGTCTGAAGAATGGTCCCGACGACAAACATCACCTCTCCATATTGTCCAGTGATGCTGCCTGACTGACTGAGTCGCTCCACTATGTTGTGTTTCTGTTTTATCAATACAATTGAATTCCTTTACATTTGATTGAGAATTGGCAGAAAATAAACAAACATGAAGACAAATGTCAGTTAGGCTCTTGTGCATTCATTCACTTCTTGTGCATATGTGGTATAAATATATACGCTCAATCAACTCTGAAGATTGGTGTCTTCATGTATAATTTCAGCATGCTTGTGTAAGAGGAAGACCACTTCACCTAACCTATAATGACGAACATCTTGCAGGGATTTTCCACAGAGGGACAGAGTGGTGCAGCAGGTAGAGCCTCTGCCACACAGCACCAGAGACCCAGGCTTGATCCTGATCTCGAGTGCTGTCTGTGTAGAGTTTGCACGTTCTCCCTTGTTTTTACTGGTGGTTGAGGGAGACCTGATAGAAGTATAAAAAATAATGAGAGACATAGATACGCAGATGGTCAGAACCTTTTTCCCAGGATGTAAATATCAAATACTAGAAGGCATTGCTTTAAGGTGAGAGGAGCAAAGTTTAAAGGAAATGTGTGGGACAGGTTTTTTTACACGGAAGATGGTGAGTGCGTGAAACACAATGCCAGGGGTGTAGACAGATTTAATAGTGACATTTGAGAAACGTTTGGATAGACACATGAATGTGTAAGGAATGGAGGGATATGGATTATTTGCAGGCAGGTAATTTGGGACGGCACAGTGGCGCTGTGAGTTGCTGCCTTATTGCGCTTACAGTGCCAGAGATGTGGGTTCTATTCCAACTACGGGTACTGTCTGTACTGAGTTTTGCATTTGCCCTGTGACCGCGTTGATATTCTTCAAGATCTTTGGTTTCCTCCCACACTCCAACGACATACAAATTAGTAGGTTAATTGGCTTGGTATAAGTGTAAATTGTCCCTAGTATGTGTAAGATAATGTTAATGTGCTGGGATCGCTAGTCGATGCAGACACAGTGGGCCGAAGGGCATGTTTCCATGCTGTATCTCTAAACTAAACTAAACTAAAGGCAAGAGTTTGTTCTGGCATTCTGTTTCAGCACATACTTTATTGTCTGAAGAAACAGTTCCTGCATTGTACTGGTCTATTTCAACTTCTTTTCAATAGGAACTGGATGATAGTCCTTGCACTTGAGTCTGAAGTAAGGTCCCGACCCAAGTCGTCACCTTCTATGGTCTCCAGAGATGCTGCTTGGCCCATTGAGTTACTCCAGCACTTTGGGTCTTTTCTTGTATAACTGCATCTGTAGTTCCTTGTTTCTATCTGTCCTTAAATTATAACTTGTCCCTTTAAGATCTAATTGGAAAGATCCCACATTAGTGTGAATAATTGAAAGCTAGCAACACAAGAGTACAGAACACTCTGAAACGAACAATGCTATTTTTAGTTCTCCCCTGCATAAGAACACTTGACAAATGGTGTTCTGTAAACAGTGCAATTGAAGTTCTATATGTAATGTGAACCAAGATTATTACATGAATAATAAACAACACAAAGTGCTGGAGTACCTCAGCAGGTCAGACAACATTTCTGGGGAACGTGGAACATGGCGTTTCGAGTCGAGCCCCTTCTTCAGTCTTGACCTCAAACGTCACCTATCCATGTTCTCCAGAGATGCTGCCTGACCCGTTGAGTTACTGCCGCACTTTGTGCCTCAACCAGCACCTGCAGTTTTTTTGTTTCTTCGAGGTGACTAATAACCAATTTTATTGCCAAAAAATCCAGCATGCAGCAATTTCAAGATTTCAGTTGAAGGGATTGTGTTTTATGCATGTGCATTATTGGAAACTGTTCCTTAATTGTTTTTCAAAGTTTAAATAAAAATCACTTAGCTGGCTTTGAATAATTCCCCTTCGCCTTACTGTTCAGGGCACATGGCTGTGAGCACACAGTGTGAACACTGCCAACTGAGTGTAGCCCTTGGTGGGCAGACCCAGAGAGTGCATTCATGAGTTTTTCAGTAGCTTGCCTTGAGTGACGACTTGAGTCTTAAACAAAAGATAATGCAGAGCATGACATTCCCAACAGAGATGCAAATGCACCAGCTAACATGGGTTCATCACAAACCAATTAGCAGCTTCAGATTGGTTTAAATCATAGCCCAAGCGGCCTAATTAACTAAATTAAACAGTAAGGAATCATGTGGTAATTATGCCAGATTAGAGCATGGCAAAACATAAACATGTATTTGTATAATGGAATTTGTAAAAATGTTTCCTTTGGGGTTACTTCACAAAATAAAAAAGGACTAATTATATTCCATAACCCCTTTGGAAAATACTGAAAACTTCTTATCAATTACTAAAATAGCTCAACTGACAGTGAGGCATAACTCCCAGATGAGTTTAATCCTTTCTATGCTCAACTCGAAGGGGAGAACATTGATGTATCTTCCAGGGCTCCTACTGCCCTCGACAGCACTATGATTTCAGTTGCTGAGGCCGATGTCAGAAGATCCTTCATGAGGGTGAACCCTCAGAAAGAGTCTAGCCCCAAAAGTGCACCCGGCTGCATTCTTAAAACCTTTGTAGGCCAAACAGTTGGAGATTTTGCTGACATCTACAACCAGTTTGGGCAGAACCCTCTTCTGCCTGACGCCGTGACTCGCGGATGGCCAGCTTGGCCAGGCCTAGGAGCAACCCAACCAGGACATCTTCGGCCCCACCCTCTACCCTATGCACAGAATCATCCACTCCTTACGTACAGTCCAATTGACCAACAAACCCGCACGTCCTTGGGATGTGGGAGGAAACCGGAGCACCCATGGGAAAACCTACATGGTCACAGAGAGAAGGTGTAAACTCCAGACAGACAGCACCCAATGCCAGGATCGCACCTGTTCTCTGGAGCAGCGAGGTAGCTGCTCTCTCAGCTGTGCTGCTGTGAATGCAGATATTGTTTCCAAAAGACTATCAATTCAAGAATGGATCATGAAACACATTAGGTTTTCTCATGTAACCAAGCAGCATCTCCACCTGATAGAAGATATAAAATTATGAGGCTTAGATAGGTCCCAGGGTGGAAATATCAAAGTCTAGAGGGCATAACTTTAATGAGAAAGTGGCAAGTTTTTTTACCCAGAGTGGTGAGTGTGCTGCCAGGGCTGTTAGTGGAGGCAGATATGTTAGTGACATTTAAAAGGTTTTTAGATAGGTGCAAGGATATGCAATTAATGGAGGGATATGGATCATGGGCATGTAGACAAGATTAGTTTAAATATAATATTCGGTATGGACATTGTGGGCAAAAGGGCCTGTGCTTGTACTATTTCATGTGAACAATTGTTGTTAGGTGCAAAGCAATAAGAATGTAAAAGCTAGGAAATTAAACAAATTTTAAATCATGTTAAATAAAAGGGACATGAGTTAGGCCTCACAGCGCCAGAGACCCAGGTTTGATCTTGACCTCGGATGCTGTCTGTGGGGAGTGTTCGCGTTCTTCCTGTGACTGCGTGGGTTTCCTCTAGGTGCTCCGGTTTCTTCCCGCATCCCAGAGAAGTGCAGGTTTGTAAGTTAATTGTCCTCTGTAAATTGCCCTGAGTGTGTAGGGAATGGGTGAGAAAGTTGGATAACATAGAACTAAAGTGAACGTGTAAGTAAGGTCGGCATGGACCCGGTGGGCTGAAGGACCTGTTTCCATGCTGTATCTCAAAACTAAACTAATGGTGTGGCTCAATGGGAAGTTTTCAAATGTTATGAAAAACAATCAATCCAATTCATAGAAGCTGATTTATGGATATGTAAGCAAAACATCCCTCTAAAATCAATACCCAAAGCTTCTTCCAAATTATGGATCAACATGGTGATTTCGGAATGCAAGACGCTGCGATTTCAAGTCCCACAATGGCCCAATACTCGAATCTGCAATTATGATCAGTCAGTTTGTACTTTGGCTCCTGGCGGCGGTTCCACATTACAGTCTACCTTCAAGAATGAAGAAACATGAGTAAAATCTCTTGAGAATCCCAACACAGAAAAACACGATGAGCAGTCTTATAGAAACCTGCACTTTATACCCTCCTGGCCTATGCACTAGCGAGGATGTCAGAGTAAATGTGAATTCATGCAGAAGTGTTACTCTAATCTCTCAGTATACAGCACCATCTGTCACTTAGAACTTGTCGATACAAGATTTACATTTCCTGCAGCTTGGTGTAATGTCAAGAGGCTTGAATAAAAAATACAAATATGTTTGCTGTTTGTATCACCGTGATAGTGAATAGATATCAAACATTTCATTTCAAAAATGACTTTTGGATAAATGTTTGGAAATAGACTGTCATTTTCAATTTGATCCTAATAATATAGTTTTTACTGGAATAATTATCAGTTGTGTACATGTATCAGTTGTATGCTTCATATTATTTTGGGGCATAGTGACATGGCAGAGAATGATCAGAATGAGAGCTGGAAATACCAGACGTGGATCACGGTGTAATTAGAAAATACCCATGTGCTGAATTTTAATTAAAGGCATTTTAATTAAATCAGTAATCTACATAACAAGTTGAGATGAAGAAATGTAGGCACAAAAAACTGCAGATGCTGAAATCTATAGTAAAATACAAAGTGCAGGTGGAACTCAGCATCTGTGGATGAAATGGACAAGTGATGTTTTAGATTGGGACCCCTCTTCAGACTGAATTGATTTATTGCCCTTAATTCATTATTGTCACATGTTGACAATAATTCATTATTGTCTGGCCCCATAGCAGAAGCATCCACGTCGCGGGGCTGGAAACTGGAAGTATCCTGAGATAATTCTGCTACCAGCATCATCTATTGTGACAAGTGAGAGCTTCCACAGATTGCCGCCAGAAGCTTGCATCCTTTTCAGGACAGACGATGACAGTGAGGTCAACATTTGTAACAAGATGGACACGAAAAGAAGAAGATTGTCACATGTACCAAGATGTGTTGGAGGTCTCTGTGCTGTGGCTCCACTGTGTGGGAGGTTTGCCATGAATGTTGACAGGGCCTGAGGCCAAGCCATTGATCTCAGCCATGCCTGACAGCTATCAATAGCCCACTCCTGCCAAAGACATTTTCATTGCTCTAAAATGAGCCTCATATTCAGAAAGATTTCAAAACTGTTGAAATGATTTAAATTATACAACAAAAATTGAAAACAAAACACTTAGTTCAAATGCATTATTAACTTAAATTAGAACCATGTTTTGGGCAGGACAATATGGTGCAGTTGGTAAGAGAAAACTACCAAAGTATAGAAAACAGTGTAACCACATTGTGGCATTACAGTTACGTAGAAAAAATCCACTGTCCTCAATGAGAATTAGTTCGGGCCTAAACTCTAACTCGCCGAAAAATGTTTCAGTAATATGATGAAAGAAGGGAAGAAGCTGCTGTCCCTGAATCTAGCGATACGTGCTTTCAAGCTTTTCTATCTTCTGCCCAACAGGAAATGGGAAGAAGAAGGAATGATTGAGGTGAAAAAGATCCTTGATTACCTGACTGCATTCCTGAAGCAGGCTGAAGTACTTCACAGGTGGGGTGTCTGGGCTGTGTAATGGACTGGCCACAACTCTCTGCAATTTCTTGCAGTCTTGGGCAAAGCTATTCCCAAACCAAGCTGTGATGCAACCAATCACATACTCTCTATGGTGCATCTCTCAAATTTGCTAAGAATTAGTTCACAAGTTATAGGAGTAGGGTTAGGCCATTTGGCCCATCGAGTCTACTCCGCCATTCAATCATGCCTGATCTCTGCCTCCTAATCCCATTCTCCTGCCCTCCCCATAACCCTTGACACCCATTTTAATCAATAATTTGTCTATCTCTGTCTTATAAATATCCATTGATTTGGCCTCCATAACCTTCTGTGGCAATGAGTTCCACAGATTAACCTCTGACTAAAGATGTTCCTCCTTACCTACTTTCTAAAAGAGCGCCCTTTAATTCTGAGGCTATGATCTCTGGTCCTAGACTTTCCCACCAGTGGAAACACCTTTCCACATCCACTCTATCAATACCTTTCGTTATTCTGTAAGTTTCAATGAGGTCCCCCCCAACCTTCTAAACTCCAGCGAGTACAGGCTTAGTGCTGACAAACGCTTATCAAATGCTAACCCAACCATTCCTGGAATCATTCTTGTAATCCTCCTTAGTCTCCTGAGGAAGTAGAGGCATGGTGGTGCTTTATTTTGGCCATAACTTCAATCTGGTTGGTCCAGTCCTAATTGTTTGTGATATTTATACCTCAGATCATGGTGAAGCTGCTCCCATGGTGCTGGTTTGTAAGAGATTCAGCATTAAGACCCAACAACAATGAAGTTAGGGATGATATGTTTTTATACAGGTTGACTGTTACTTAATGGGAAAAGCAGATGTTGTCCCTATACACCCACTCACTACCTTTGCTTTTTTTGATGGCAAAGACACTTGTTTTGTAGGTGCAATTAGAGTAGCCAAGGTGAGTAAGTGCAATGTATTTTGTAGTTGGGTAAAAGTCCAACCATGGAGTTGGCTGCTTTTTCTGTAATTGGGTTACACATCATGTGTCATTGTAGAGATTGATGAAAAAGTTTGCACGTCATTCGTATTTAATATTGGTCATTCATCAGCAACAAATAAATGGATGTGTTTAATCCTAAATAGCAGCAATAGATTTAGTTAGAATGAAAAGCACAGATATTGAATTACATATAGAAACTTCTAAAAATATTTATCTGAAGTATGAACATGGAATACATCAGCCAGATCAATTGTTGCTGATTAAGTGTGAAAATAACCAAAATATTCAAGCTGCTGTCAAGTAATATAAAGCAAGATATTCTTTTAGATATATTCCGCTCTATAAAACTGGTGGCAATTAATTTACCTTTCTAATGATAGTTCATTTCAACCTAATTTGCTGCATCAGAAAAACACTGGGCTGAATTGTGTTGCGTCTGGCCTGCTGTCCATATTCAGTTACCACTCCAATCAATTTTGACTGTGGCACCCGCGGATTGAGCTGTGTTGGACGTCTTCATGCTGTGGCTCCACAGTGTGGGAGGTTAGCCATGAATGCTCACAGGGCCTCAGGCTAAGCCATTGATCCTAGCCATGCCTGACAGCTATCAATAGTCCACTACTGCCAAAGGCATTTTCATTGCTCTAAAAAGGGCTTCATTTTCGGAATGATTTCAAATCTGTTGAAATGATTTAAAAAATACAAATAAAAAATTGAAAACAAACCACTTAGTTAAAATGCATTATTAAAATAAAATATAACAATGCTTTGGGTGACACAGTGTGCTGCAGCTAGTAAAGCTGTTATCTCACTGTGCCAGAGACCTGGGTTCAATCCGGACCTCAGTGCTGTTTGTGTGGAGTTTGCACGTTCATGGTTTCAAGGGTTTCAAGGTCTTCAAGGTTTTCAAGGTCAGTTTATTGTCATATGGACCAATTAAGGTACAGTGAAATTTGAGTTTTGAACCACATAAAACTTAACATAAACATCCACCACAGCGAATTCCACATTCCTCAATGTGACGAAGTCATTCTTCTTCCTCTTTGTTCTCCCGCGGTCAGGGCAGTCAAACCATCTGCAGTCGGGGCGGTCAAAGCCTCCACAGCTGACAATCGAAGCTCCCGTCGGGGTGATCGAAACACCCACATCAGGGTGGTTGAAGCTCTCTTCGTGACATGGAGCTCTCGTGTCGGCCTCTTCTTAACAGAGACCGCGGGCTTCACGATGTTAAAGGCCACAAGCCCCGCAGTTGAAGCTTTGATCCCCGGCGAAGGGATCGCAAGCTCCGCGATGTTAAAGTCCCACAGATTCCCGCGGCTTGGAGCACCCGTCAGTCTCCAGGAAAGGCCACCAACTCCACGATGTTAGGTCGCAGTGCGGACGGAGATACAATACAGAAAAACATCACATCTCCGTTGAGGTAAGAGATTGAAATAAATGTTTCCCCCAATCCCCACCTCCCACATAAAACAAACCAAGGGGAACACTAAAACATACTTTTTAACACATACTAAAAATAACAAAAAAGAAAAAAACGACAGACAGACTGTTGACGAGGCAGCCACTGATGGTGGAGCCACCCGGTGTCGTTCTCCCTGTGACTGCATGGGTTTCCCCTGGGTTATCCGGATTCCACCCACATCCCAAAGACTTGTAGCTTTGTACGTTAATTGGTCTCTGTAAAATTGCCTCAGTGCGTAGAGAGTGGATGCAAAAGTGGGTTAACATATAATGGGTGATCAATGTTCGGCATGGAATCAATGAGCCAAAGGGCCTGTTCTCCTCCTGTATGTCTGAATTGTAATAAGGGAAAATAAGAGCAGTGGGATTTTGCCATGCTGGCCTTCATTAGTCAGGGAAATGAGTATAGAAATGCAGACGTGATGTTACAGTTGTACAAATGTTAGTAAGGTTGCACTTGGGGTACTGTGTTCAGGTTTAGTCACCATGGTATTGGAAAGACACCATTAAACTGACCATAATGCGAAGAAGATTTATGAGGATGTTGTCAGGAACCTGGGCGATATGGAGAGGATGGGCAGGCTAGGGTTTATTGTTTGGAGTACAGGAGGCTGAGGGAAGAGGATTAAGGACAATTTTATAGAGGTGTATAAACTCTTGGGGAATAGAAGGGTGAACGAGTGAATGAGGGGGACAAGTATTAGAGTGAGAGGGGAAAGATTTAATAGGACCCTGTTACATTTTCCCTCAAGTGGGTAAATTAAACGAGCTTCCAGAGGTAATAGTTGAGGCAAGTGCGATAACAACATTAAAAAGACATTTGGACAGATATATGGATAACAAATAGATAACCCCAAATGCAGTCAAATAGGGCTAATTAGATACTTAGATGCTAGTTAGTTGAGATAGCGGTTTCTATAGATCTTTTACACAGTTCCTTGATGGATTCAATTAATTTAGACAATCAATATAAATTCCAAATTTGCAAGCATTATTTCAAGTGACAATAGAATGGATAACAAGCAATACACATCACTGAGCTATGATCAGAAGTAATGAAAAACTATTTCTGGATGTGAACATTTCTGCTGAAATCATACTAAACAAAAGATTTATTTCACTTTGACATGAATACTTGATCTGGCAAGGATTCACCAAATTTTGGTATTTAATTAGATTTGTGCTATTTTGTGTCGCATAAAAGATGGATTGCTTAAAGCACAATGCAGGAGATAGTGCCATGTTTTAAGAGCTATATGCCCACATATCTAAAGCCTCCCATGTCATCTAACTTAGCAAAGAAAGCACTGCAAATGGTTGGTGGGGGGTTTGGGCTGAAGATAAAGCACTGCAAATGGTTAGTGGGGGTTTTGGGCTGAAGGATAAACACTGCAAATGGTTGGTGGGGGTTTGGGTTGAAGTAAAAACACTGCAAATGGTTGCTGGAGGTTTGGGTTGAAGTAAAAGCACTGCAAATGGTTGGTGGGGTTAACTTGACAACTTCCTGTTTGCACTGTATATTGATTTTAGATAAAACGATACCACGTATGGCTGTGATTTTTGGCCATCTTACTCAGTCCCCCTCCGCTCATCAGGTGCAAAGGATTCTTCCCATCAATGATAAATAAAAGTGTTATTATTATTTTTAAAAAATTGATAATCTCTCTCCTGTCAATCACACAATGAAGGCCCCAACTTTTCCCGTGAGAGGGGGGAGGGATTATAATGCTCGGAAGTGTGAGTGTGGCTCAGTCTCTGCATGATGGGGGAGGGAGAGGTCATGACTCTGTCTGAGCTGTGAATCAACTGAACCCACTGAATGTCTATTGAACTGTGAGTGTGGTGTTTTGTGTGGTTTTATGGTGGTTTCACCCTGCTTGAAATGGTATGAAGCTGCATTTCAATGTGGTGGCATTGCACCCTGCATGAAATGGTATGAAACTGCACTTGAATTTGGTGGCCTTGCACCCTGCTTGAAATGGAATTTCAAGGAATAGTCATGAGTCAGCTGCCAGCCCGCCAGCCGTGAGTGAGCTGCCAGCATATTAGGCTTGAGGGACTGAGCTGCCACCCCAAGAATCCATTTGGCCCACACTGTCCATACTAGCCCTTTGGAGACCAGTTCCTTCAGCCCACAACACCAGAAAGTCCCCACCCTGGCCACCAATATTGGAATTGGTGGAGAGGTGGAATATTGCTTTGGGGGACCAGCCCTCCCGTGTGAACATGGGACCCAATGGGTCCCACTTAGTCTTGTGTTTTATATTTTAAAGTTTGGTGACAATACTAAATTAGCTGGATTTATGAGTGCAAGTAACATTTTCTTTGTTCTGTTTTGGGACATATGACAATAAAATACTCTTGACTCTCTTGGATGTAAAAAGGCTTCAAGGGATATGGACAAACTGAGTGAATGAGCAGGGATATAGTATTGAGTCGTAGAGCTTTACAGCATGGGAACAGGCCTCCAGCCCCCCTTGCCCAAGCCAACCATGATAACATATTGGGCTAGTCTCATTTGCCTGTATTTAATCAAATCCCTCCAAATAATATCTGTCCAAGTGTCTTTTAAAAGTTGTAAATGTAACCCCTTCTATGACAGAAATAATATAAATTGGGAAAATATGCGGGCATCCATTCAGGTACTCAAAAGAAAAGCAGGCTATTTGATAAGTGGTGAGAGTTTGTGTATTATTGATATTCAACATTCAAGGAATTCAAGAGTGTTTATTTGTCATATCCACTGGATATGAAACAAAACAATCAAATGCTTACTTGCTGCAGTTTAGCAGGCACCAGGACCTAACATGCACCATGTAGAACAAGGCGGAGGGATGGTGGTGTGCAGAAGAGAACGTGTGGGGGGTAGTTGAAGTAAAATAAAGGAACATCAAAATCAGATCAGAATCAGACTTTATTCGCCAAGTATGTTTTGCAACATACGAGGAATTTCATTGTCCAGGTCAGTCATACAATTAAAAGTAACAGATCGGTTGAAAACACATTTTAACATGAACATCCACCACAGTGACTCCTACATATTCCTCACTGTGATGGAAGGTGAAATAAAGTTCAAGTCCTTCCCTTAGTTCTTCCTCGGTCATGGGCACCGAGCCCCCGTTGACGGGATGATCTTGACTCCCATAGCCGGTGGCGTTCAGGCCCTCCGTGTTGAGGCAATCAAGCTCCCGCATCGGGGGGGATGTCAGCTCCTCCGCACCGGGCGATGGAACCTCGCGTCGGGGCTGGTTGAATTTTCCGCGACATTGGAGCTGCCGACTAGCCTCACCCAAGACTGCGAGCCCTTGGTGTTGGTCGCGGTGGGAGCAATCCCAGGCAAGGGATCAGCTACGATGTTAAGTCCATGCCCTGCGGTGGGGCTCACAACAGTCTGAGGAGGCTTCGAGCTCCATTGATGGTAGGCCGCAGAGCCCCGAGAATGTGATCCGAATGATTTTCTCCAACACATCTCCGTCAAGGTAAGAACCTGAAAAAAAGTGTCCCCCAATCCCCTCTCCCCTCCCCCCACATAAAACAAACCGAAGAACATTACAACAAAAACTTTTAACAAACTAAAAAATAAAAAAAAGAGTGAAAAGACAAACAAACTGCAGCAGGGCAGCCACCGGCGCCCCTGGTGGTAAATATCGATAGAGTTTGGCTTGTCATCATCTTTCATCCCACCAGCATTCGCATCCACCTCCAACACATTATTCTCCGACATTTCCACCAGCTTCATCATGATCACACCACTAGTCAGATCTTCTCATTCAATTCCTGCTATCCACAGAGACCACTTAATGGTTCACTCAACCTACCCCACCCACCTTGCCCCTCCACAAGCATTTATCCCTGCAAATGCCAGAGATGCAACACCAGCACCTACACATCTTCCCTCACCTCACTCAAGGACTCAAACACCCCTTTCAGATCAGTCAGAGGTTTACATCCACCTCCTCCAATCTCTACTATAGCAGTTGGGGCACCTGATGTACCTACTTTTCATTTGTGAGACCAAGCAAGACGATATGACTGCTTCGCCAAACACTTATGCTGTGCCTGTCAAGGCCAGCTGGATCTCCCCGTTCCAAACCATTTTAATTCCACATCCCATTCCCATGCCAACCTGTCCATATCAGGCCACCTCCATTGCCAGCATGAGGCCACACAGCAAATTGGATGAACAGCACCTCATATTCTGTAGAGGCCCCAGGGAGGTTAGATGAGCATGTGGATCAGATGCAACCTGCAGCAGCACCGAGCGGCGGTGGACACCAACAACATCAACAATGCCTGGCTAGGCCGACCCCTACATCACTGGTCCCATGCCATTGTCAGCATAATCGGCCTTTAAGGACAAGATAAAATTCAATATTTTTAAGAACTAGAAATTTGAAGGCTATAAGATGGCGCTGCAAATGTGGAATGCCTCAGTGAGATCTACTAATCTTACACAACAATCTGCATTTTTTACTGATGTCTGATTGAGCTCATGTGGAGTTTGATTTTATAGAATTGTATACAAAACAATAAATTTCACTATATCTAGGTATATGTGACAATAAAGTACCATAGAGCCATTGAAATTGAGTAGCCTGCAAACCTCCACTATGAACAATGAATTCTCCAATTTCAAGTAGCATCCCCTTCTCACCTATTCATTTCCACTACCCCCACCTCTGGTCCATCACACGTTCCTTTCCAACCTGCCAACCAGTTCCTTTCCCTTCCTCAATGTTTTCCACATGCTTATTATGCACCCCTTTATAATATTCTATTTTCTCCCCATCCTATTCCTTCTACCCACTGTTATTCCTTCTGGAGTCATGGAGTTATCGAGTGAACAGTGTGGAAACAGGCTCTTTGGCCCAACTTGCCCACACCGGCCAACATTTCCCAGCTGCACAAGTCCCACCTGCCAGCATTTGGTCCTTTTACCTCCAAACCTGTCCGATTCATCTACCGGTCTGATTGCTTTTTTAAATGTTGGGATTGTCCCTCCTTCAACTACCTCCTCTGGCAGCTTGTCCCGTACATCCACCACCATTTGTGTGAAAAGGTTAACCCTCAGATTCCTATTAAATATTTTCCCTTTCACCTTAAACCTATGTCCTCTGCTCCTCGATTCACCTACTCTGGGCAAGAGACTCTGTGCATCTACCCAATCTATTCCTCTCATGATCTTATACACTTCTATAAGATCACACCTCATCCTCCTGCGCTACAAGGAATATAGTCCCTGCCTACTCAACCTCTGCCTATAGCTCAGACCCTCTAGTCCTGGCTTTATCCTCGTAAATCTAGTTCTGCATTTCACGTTCCTCATTATCTTCTCCACGTATCACCTCCACTACCGTAATCATCTATCAATAAATCTTCCTCATCTGGATAGATCCACCGATCACTTGCCAACTCCTGCTCCACCTCATTGCTTCACCCTTCCCTTCCACCTTTCTCCCCCCTTCTCCATCTGAAGAAGGGTCCCAGCCCAAAATGTCATCAATTTCCCTCCACAAATGCTGCCTGACCCACCAAGTTCCTCTAGCACTTTGTCTTTTACTCACGTTTCCAGCATCTGCAGTCTCCTGTATCTCTATTTGTACATTTATTTCTCCCCAGGTAAAATCTTCTAAAATTTAAAAAAATAATAATATATATATATATGTGTGTGTGTGTGTGTGTGTATGTATATATATATATATATGTATATATATATATATGTGTGTGTGTGTGTATATATATATATATGTATGTGTATATATATACACACACACATATTAATATCTCATATATACACTACACACTATCTATTACACATATAGAATACACATACACACTTTACACATATTGTAACACACACCGTACACAATGACACACACACACACACATATATATATATATATATAATAGATCATAGAGGTTTGCTATTTGGGGGATTTGAAAAATGCCAAAATGTGTATATCATAAAACTTTGTGAAATGTACCATTTTCAATTAAAAATAATGAAAGCAAGTCTTTTGCTTTCAAATGCACGAGAAAAAATACTTTTCCACAGCACAAGAAAGGAAAGAAAAAGGAAATACCATTTCCATTAGATTAGCGATAGTTACAGATATGAGACTCTAAATCTGTTTTTATTTTTTGAAGCCTACTGTATAATCACATTGTTCCAAAAAAAAATGCAATATAATATTCCCTTTAGGTATCATTACTTTAATAGGCAAATAATGTGTGTTGTATTCAATAGTGAGAAATGTGCCATTATATGTGCATAATGATATAATCCTTCGTGGCAGATTATAACCATATATGAATTCTACAAAATGCACCAGGTTGCTCAGAACAGCAAGTGAAACAATAGATGAATATTCCAGAGATAAGAACCATACAATAGTTTAGAGTTGAGGTGTTTTACATTGTAATGGCAATTTCTTAACTTTCCAATGTCCAATTTTTAATTGCCGTTACTACACTGGCAAGGAGGAGTGGAGTTTACGCAGTCGATGTTAAAAATGAATGTTCCATTCGTTATTTCCAGTATAATTGATTTTAATTGAAGTTGTAAATACAAAGAAGTGTCATACAAATTGTAGCTTCCCGTTCTTACCATCTGAACTTGGAAAAGCTGCGTCTTCTCTTCCTGTGCCAGCTCCCGTCTGATCTGACCACTCCCTGTCGTATCGCTTAGTTCACTGTGAGGCACGCCCATCTACGTAATTCCACACCCATCAACATATCAAAATCCCACCCCCAAGCATTCAAAATGATACAGCTAGAAATATTTAGACAAAATAATATAATATACTAACATTAAGTAACTTAAGCATAAATGGCTCCTACAAACATTAAGGAAATACATGTACAGTGCCTCAAACCTACAGAGAGCTATGGTGCTTACTAAAAATGACCATGTCAAATTTCACGGGCCGTCAAGCATATGTCATGTATTATCATTGCAACAAAAAAAGGTATAAAACTGACGAAGGGTCTTGACCCAAAACGTTATCCATTGCTTCTCTCCAGAGATTCTGCCTATCCCGCTGAGTTATTCCAGCATTTTGGGTCTATCTTCAGTTTAAAACCAGCATCTGCAGTTCCTTCCTACACCAACACCTTTTTAGTGCTGACCATCAACTCAGTCCCTCACCATTTAAAAATGACCCAATTTTTCTATATATTTTTTTCAAAATAGATAGTGCCCCATTTTGCCATTCAGAATACCTCACATTGGAGGTATGGAGTTTGAAGTCACAGACAAATGCTGGAATCTCAAGCAAAATACAAAGTGTCACCCTGCTGCAGAGTTTTATTTAGATGGTCAAAATAGATTGAAATTGGCTGCAAACCTTTTTACAAGGATTTGGACATAAAATCAGGCATGGATTGAGATATGGTTTCTGTTTAGGATTAGGTTTATCATTGTTACATTCATCAAGGTACAATGAAAAGTTTTGATTTGCATGTAACCCAATGAGATGACCTCATATTCTACATAAATGCAATCAAGTAGATAGAGCACATGGGAAGATACAAAATACAGACTATAGTTCTCAGCATTGCAGCACATCACTTCCATGGACAAATTCCAATGCCCTCAATAGGGTAGAAGTGAATCGAACAGTACCCTAGCTGATGGATGGACCATTCAGAAGCCTGATAACAGAGGGGAAGAATGCAGAGAGTATGGAAAACTCGGTCATTAACGGGTTGGGAGGTTGTAACCAGTGAGGTGCTGCAGAGATCAATGCTGGAGCCTCAGCAGTTCATGATGTATATCAATAAGTTGGGTGCGGGACCATGAAAATATATCTCACTGCTAGCATGTTGTACTCTGTCACTGCCTGTTTTATTCAATGTGTTAAGGTTCATTTTTTACTTCAAACAGATCACAACACAAATGTTTGTAATACAGTAACGTCTTTATTTCGGCAGGCGGGTGAGTGGTCAACTCTCCCATTATGTAAAATACAGATTACAGAGTATAAAAAAACTTGCTCCACATATATCCTTTAAACTATTTGCTCACTCTTACCGTGAAGCTATGCCTTCTCGTCTTTGACATTTGAATTGTGTGATGAATGTTCCTACCCTCAACCCTACAGTGTCTGTCTCTTGGAAAGACACAAAATGCTGGAGTAACTCAGCGAGTCAGGCAGCATCTCTGGAGAGAAGGAATGGGTGACACTTCAGGTCGAGCCCTTCTTCAGAGTATCTGTTTCTTATTCAGTTTTTTCTTTCTATGATAGAACAAAAATTTCCAATCTTACTTTATCACCACCCAATTACTGACTTCTTCAACTGTTTCTTTCTTTCATTCAGTAATGTTGGGAGCGATTTTCAAATGAGTATATTCTATTTTCCAGTAATATTTTGCACAATTCATTTCAGCTCTCATTTTATGCGTGTACAAATAATCTTAATATTATTGGTACTTGTTTTCATTTCATAGACCAGAGCAAATTGGGGATAAAACAGGGTAGTGTTAAACGAGCTAATGACTCATTGAAGCTACCGTTAATGTTACATGCTCGACAATACTATTCCTGTTTCTGAAACCACACAGACTGAGTAATTCGTCTTTAATCGCCAAACAGTCATTGTTTGGTTCCAATGAAGTCCATAGAAATGACGAGGAGCACAGTGCAGAGTTGCTGTTATATTTGTAAGATTACCATTGGCAACCAAGAGCAAAACCTCCCCTCCACATCATGTAGAAAATGTTAATGTTAATTATTCTGCAATTTTGATAGTTATATTATTTTGGAGATATAAAGTAGAGGTAGGCCCTTCGGCCCACAGAGCATGGCAACGATTGACCACTCGTTCGCACAAGTTCTATCTTACTCCACAGTCTCATCCACTCCCTTCACACTGGGGGCAATTTCCACAGGCCAATTAGCCCACAAACCCGCACGTCTTTCAGATATGGGAGCAAAGCCATACGGTCACAGGGAGAACCAACCCCCAGGTCGCTGGCATTGAGAGGCAGCATCTCAACCAGCTGTACCACTGAAACACTACTGTGCTGCTGTACTGCCATCTATATTCTATAGCTACATTTATATGCATGAACTTTATAAAGCTGTTTATGTAAATGGTACTCACGTGGACACACTGCCTGGTAATTATATCTGTGAGGAGAGGTTATTTTACTAATGCAATATTTTAAAATGTCAGTGAATTTAAAATAAAAAGGGCAGCAGCGGGTTGGATCTAAATTAAAATCATTCCATCGCACAGTAAATGCAGAGATATGATCAATTTTGCCACCTGAACATGTACAGTCATTAAAAGATAGAAAGAAGACAAAATGGAGTGTTTTGCAATGCAAAGGATAATTGCTGCTAGCATCAGGCTGAACATCTATTGATGTCCAGGTAAACTATCATCAAGTACATATATTAAATAAAATATCAGGACCGATGCTAACTCAAGCCAAACAATTGTATGTTGGAAAGAAAACCACAATAATTAGAAACCAGTTGATTGCAATCCTGGAATAAAAATGCTTAAATTATACCCAAGGTAGAAATAAAACATTCAAACCCATTCATCAATTCCCAATAACAAAATGGGCCTCCCAAGTGAAGCATTAAAATGAAACATAAATATATTTTTTTAAATGCCCAAAAATGCACTTGTGCATTGCCTTAATACCCCTGTCCCACAGGCAATTTTTTTGGCGACTAAGGCAACTAGGCTGTTTTCACATGGTCGCAGGGTGACGTCTGTATGGTCGTGAATAGTCGCCTAAAGAGTCGTAATATTTTCCTGGTCACCGCTGGATTTTGAGCTGATCAAAACTTTTCGGCAACTGTGGGCGTGACGTAGCTTGTCTTGTTATGTCGTAGTGCTGTTGTGGGTTGTCGCCAGAATGACGTAGGTTGTCGCCAGGTGATGTTGGTTGTCACCGGGTGCTGACTTCAGTGAATTTCATTGGCGACTACCTACGTCAACCGGCGACAGGTACCGGTGACTGAATTGTCATCAGTTGTCTCCAGTTGTCAACGACAGGGTCGTTGCTTGTCGTAGCTTGTCGCGGGTGGATGTAGGTTGACTTCGGTTGTCGTATGTTGTCGCCTGTGTGGCCGTAGGTTGTCATAGATGTAGTCATAGGTGGACGTCCTCAGTCATGACGAATGGGTCGCCGGTTGTCGGTACTTTGCCGTAGCTTGACGTCCACTAGGTGGTAGGTTGTCGTAGACATTGACGTAGGGCGGGTCCAGTCGCCACTTTTTCAGGGACCTGCTACGACAGTCACCGAATAAATCACTTAAGGATTTATGGGACAGGTCCTTAACAAACAGGACGTTGCTTTGATGCTCGACAAATTACCAAAATATCAATGTGCAAAATGCCGAGAAGTGAGCAATATGTTCTGATTCCTGAACTACCTAGAATCTTGGCTTGGGGTGAAAAAACACATTTTTCTAAATATGGTGTAAGTATATGAAATTAATGGACCATTAACAGAAATCTATGATTTTTATTAAAAAAATGAGTCGATATGATTATAAAAAGGCATGAAGAACATCCATTAACGATCCATCTCTACAGCAACACAATGACACCGGACCCTGGGTCATAAATAACATAACTATTAAAATAACTTCCCAAATCCAACTATGGAGAACATGAATAGACTACAGGAAATGGTCAGCATTGCTCAGTCCATCACAGGTACTGCTCTCCCCACCATCGAAGGGATCTACTGTTGGGATGTAATGAGAATTAAGGGACAGAAGTTTAGGGGTAACATGAGGGGGAACTTCTTTACTCAGAGAGTGGTAGCTGTGTGGAATGAGCTTCCAGTGAAGGTGGTGGAGACAGGTTTGATTTTATAATTTAAAAATAAATTGGATAATTATATGGACGGGAAAGGAGTGGAGAGTTATGGTCTGAGTGCAGGTAGATGGGACTAGGGGAGAATACATGTTTGGCACGGACTAGAAGGGCCGAGATGGCCTGTTTCCGTGCTGTAATTGTTATATGGTTATATGGTTATATACTGTATAGGAGCTGCTGCCTCAAAAAGCAAGCCAATGTCATCTAAGACCCTGGTCCTGCTTTCATTTTGCTCCTACCAATGAGAAGAAGGTACAGGAGAATATCATGACTACCAGGTTCAAGAACAGCTTCTACTCAGTAACTATCAGCCTCTTCAACAAGACATAGAACTAACCTTAACCATTATGAGCTTTTGTTGAGAAACAAGGAACTGCAGATGCTGGTTTACAATAAAAAGGGACACAAAGTGCTAGAGTAACTCAGCTGGTTAGGCAGCATTCCTGGAGAACATAGGTAGATCTATGGTCTTTGGTTGCATTACGGACTAGGTGTTTTCATGATTATTGTTACCTAATATTACGATTATTAATGTATTGCATTTTTGATTATTATATATTATCTGTCTATCATTGTGTTAATGGGCCTGTTATGCAGCCGCAAGTAAGAATTTCATTGTTCAGTTACATGGCATTCAAATACTTTTGACTTGTTTCTTGACAATTCTAGTGAAAGTCTCATAAAGAAATGTAGTTAATTTGGTTAATCAAATCAAATGAATTGTGAAAGTAATGGGCTTGTCCCACTTACACGATATTTTCGGCGACTTGCCGGCACCCATCATAGTCGCAGCAGGTCGCCAAAAATTTTCAACATGTTGAAAATCCAGTGGCGACCAGAACAAAGTATGACTCTTTGGGCGGCTACTCACGACCATACAGGCTTCCCCCCGCGACATGTCGCCAGGGTGTCACCTGTATGGTCGTGAGAAGTCTCCTCAGCTGCCCAAACAATCGTAACGTCTTTCTGGTTGCCGCTGGATTTTCAACATGTTGAAAATTTCCGGTGAACTGCAACGACCTGTGACGGGTGCCGGCAGTCGCTGAAAAAGTCACGTAAGTGGCACAGGCCCATATGAGTGTAAATGCAGAGAAAGAAGTATAAATTCGGTAAAGGAAAGTAAAAGAAAAATGCAAATTTATTTATTGATTTTTCAAAATTCCCACGGTAAATTCTGTTTTATCTTAATGCCAGTAACTGACGCCTTATTGTACATTTTACCTGCAATTTGATGCCAGTTTGCTGGGCCATTTCAGTGGACAATTAGATGACAACCATGTTGGCAGGTCTGGGATCATATTTAAGCAAATTTGTTAAGAACGTCTGGTTTCCTTCCCTAAAGCACATTAGCAAATCAGTTGGATGTTTTATACAACCTGATTACTTCATGCTCACCAGTGCCAAAACTATTTATTCAACATTCATTTTGATTAACTGAATTAGCTACATTTTCATGCTGCTGTAATAGAATTTGAACTCTTGTTCCTCAGTCATTTGTCCAACCTCTGCATTGCTTGTTCAGTAATAACGCCGCCAAGATAAAGGCGGGAGGCACAGTTTATTATAGTCTGCATCAATACAGTACTTGCATTCTCAGTCTCCCTAATACAGTTCCTATACGCTCAGGATTGTGTGGCAAAATTAGGCTCTAACTCCATCTACAAGTTTGCAGATGACACCACTGTAATGGGCCGGATCACGAACAATGACGAGATGGATTACAGGAAGAAGATAGACCACATGGTGTCAGGACAATAACCTCTCTCTCAATGTCAGCAAGACAAAGGAGCTGGTTATCAACTACAGGAAGCATGGTTGGGTACCTGCCCCAATCAGCATCAATGATGCCAAAGTGTAGTTGTTTGACAGCTTCAAGGTCTTTGTGGACAATCTGTTGTGGACCAACCACAATGAAGCAACAGCTAAGAATGCACTGCAGCATCTCCACTTCCTGTGGAGTGAGGAAATTCCACACTCTCCAATGACTCTTACAAACTTCTCCAGGTGCACCATGGAAGGCATAGTCGGGCTGCATTTCAGCTTGGTTTGGGCACAGCTCTGCCCAAGATCGCAAGAAATTGCAGAGTTGAAGGAGTAGCCCACCATTCATGCAAACTGGACTTCCCTACATTGTCTCCATCTACACTTCACATTGCCTTGGAAAAGCAACCATTATAATCAAAGACTTGCCCCACCCTGGCTATTCCTTGTTCTCCCTGTTCCCATCTGGCAGAAGATGCAGGACCTGGAAATCGCCACCACCAGACACAGGAACAGCTTATGCCTCTCTGTTATCAGGCATCTGAACAGTTATTCCATAAACTAGGGTACGGACCGATTCACCTCTACCCTATTGGGGACATTGGACTTTGTCTATGAAATTAATCTGCTATAATGCCTACAACTATGTTCTGCACTTTGCTCTACCTTCTGTACTTGAGATTCTATTTATGTATAATACCATTGTAAGTTATTGGGGCAAATCCTCCAAAATTATGGAAGAACTCGGATAACCATATAACCATATAACAATTACAGCACGGAAACAGGCCATCTCAACCCTTCTAGTCCGTGCCGAACACGTATTCTCCCCTAGTCCCATACACCTGCGTTCAGAACATAACCCTCCAAACCTTTCCCGTCCATATAACTATCCAATTTATTTTTAAATGATAAAAACGAACCTGCATCCACCACGTTCACTGGAAGCTCATTCCACACAGCCACCACTCTCTGAGTAAAGAAGTTCCCCCTCATGTTACCCCTAAACTTCTGTCCCTTAATTCTCAAGTCATGTCCCCTTGTTTGAATCTTCCCTACTCTCAGTGGGAAAAGCTTATCCACGTCAACTCTGTCTATCCCTCTCATCATTTTAAAGAACTCTATCAAGTCCCCCCTTAACCTTCTGCACTACAAAGAATAAAGCCCTAACTTGTTCAACCTTTCTCTGTAACTTAGTTGCTGAAACCCAGGCAACATTCTAGTAAATCTCCTCTGTACTCTCTCTATTTTGTTGACTACCTTCCTATAACAAGGCGACCAGAATTGTACACCATACTCCAAAATTGGCCTCACCAATGCCTTGTACAATTTTAACACTACATCCCAACTTCTATACTCAATGCTCTGATTTATAAAGGCCAGCACACCAAAAGCTTTCTTTACCACCCTATCCACATGAGATTCCACTTTCAGGAAACTGTGCACAGTTATTCCCAGATCCCTCTGTTCACCTGCATTCTTATATTCCCTACCATTTACCATGTATGTCCTATTTAATTTGTCCTGCCAAGATGTAGCACCTCACACTTATCAGCATTAAACTCCATCTGCCATCTTTCAGCCCACTCTTCCAACTGGCATAAATCTCTCTGTAGACTTTGAAAATCTACTTAATTATCCACAACCCCACCTATCTTAGTATCATCTGCATACTTACTAATCCAATTTACCACACCATCATCCAGATCATTGATGTACATGACAAACAGTAGACCCAACACAGATCCCTGTGGCACCCCACTAGTCACTGGCCTCGAACCTGAGAAACAACCATCCACCATTACTTTCTGGCATCTCCCATTCAGCCACTGTTGAATCCATCTTGCTACTCCTCCATTAATCCCCAACCATTGAACCTTCTTAACCAACCTTCCGTGAGGAACCTTGTCAAAGGCCTTACTGAAGTCCATATATACAACATCCACTGCTTTACCCTCATCAATTTCCTGAGTAACCTCTTCAAAAAATTCAAGAAGTTTAGTCAAACATGACCTTCCAGGCAAAAATCCATGTTGACTGTTCCTAATCAGACCCTGTTTATCCAGATGCTTATATATATTATCTCTAAGTATCCTTTCCATTAATTTGCCCACCACTGACGTCAAACTAACAGGTCTATAATTCCTAGGTTTACTCTTAGACCCCTTTTTAAACAATGGAACAACATGCGCAGTACCCCAATCCTCCGGCCCTATTCCCGTTTCTAATGACATTTGAAATATTTCTGTCATAGCCCCTGCTATTTCTACACTAACTTCCATCAATGTCCTAGGGAATATCCTGTCCGGACCTGGAGACTTATCCACTTTTATATTTCTCAAAAGTGTCAGTACTTCCTCTTCTTTGATCCTCATAGTTTCCATAGCTACTCTACTTGTTTCCCTTACCTCACATAATTCAATATCCTTCTCCTTGGTGAATACCGAAGAAAAGAAATTGTTCAATATCTCCCCCATCTCTTTTGGCTCTGCAGATAGCTGTCCACTCTGACTCTCTAATGGACCAACTTTATCCCTCGTTATCCTTTTGCTATTAATATAGCTGTAGAAACCCTTTGGATTTACTTTCACCTTACTTGCCAAAGCAACCTCATATCTTCTTTTAGCTTTTCTTATTTCTTTCTTGAGATTCTTTTTACATTCTTTATACTCCTCAAGCACCTCATTTACTCCATGCTGCCTATAATTATTGTAGATCTCTCTCTTTTTCCGAACCAAGTGTCCAATTTCCCTTGAAAACCATGGCTCTTTCCAATTTTTACTATTTCCTTTCAACCAAACAGGGACATAAAGATTCTGTACTCTTAAAATTTCACCTTTAAATGTCCTCCATTTATCTTCCACATCATTCCCATAAAACAAACTGTCCCAATTTACTTCTTTTAAATCCTTTCACATCTCATCAAAGTTAGCCTTTTTCCAATCAAAAATCTCAACCCTAGGTCCAGTTCTGACCCTCTCCATAATTATATTGAAACTAATGGTATTGTGATCACTGGTCCCGAACTGTTCCCCAACGCCTACGTCTGCCACCTGACCCGTCTCATTTCCTAACAGGAGGTCCAGCACTGCCCCTCCTCTAGTAGGTACTTCTATGTATTGCTGCAAAAAACTATCCTGCACACATTTTACAAACTCCAACCCATCCAGCCCATTTACAGAATGTGTTTCCCAGTCTATGTGTGGAAAATTGAAATCTCCCACAATCACTACCTTGTGCTTACTACTAATATCTGCAATCTCCTTACATATTTGCTCTTCCAATTCTCGCTTCCCATTTGGCGGTCTATAATATACCTCTATAAGTGTTTCTACCCCTTTCCCATTTCTCAGTTCTACCCAAATAGCCTCCCTAGACGAGCCCTCTAATATATCCTGCCAAAGCACTGCTGTAATATCTTCCCTGATAAGCAATGCAACACCTCCTCCTCTTGCCCCTCCAATTCTATCACACCTGAAGCAACGAAATCCTGGAATATTTAGTTTCCAATCTCAGCCCTCCTGCAACCATGTTTCACTGATCGCCACAACATCATACTTCCAGGTGTCAATCCAGGCTCTAAGTTCATCCACCTTTCTTACAATGCTCCTAGCATTAAAATATACACATTTAAGAAATGCACCATCTCTTATTCTCTGTTTATTTTCTTTTTCTTCTCTCTCCCCTACATTTTGCACCAGAGTGCTACCCATTCTCTGCCTCCTGCCTTACACAGGAGGATAAGGACATGGATATTTTAAAAAGACAGATTTGCTGGCTGCAACGGAAAAAACCCCAATCCACAGAAAGATTCAAACCTGTCTGGCCTGTGGATTTGGGCATCACACCACTGTGCGAATGGTGTGGGGAGGAAAGGCTGAGATGGAGATAACGAGATTATCTTGGATACACAAAGGAAGGAACCAAGCCTCAGCAGACGGTGGTAAACAGGCCAGCTCAAGCACAATCGCCATCTTGGATGACCCATCCATCAAGACAATAGGAGCCCATCCAGGCGATGGGATAACGATCAGGCTGAGGGATCATGACATCAGCAAACCCCTTATCATCGGAAGCCTATTGTTAATGCCAGATCGAAACTGGGAATCATCAAAAGAACCCTTTTATCCAGAGGACCACCTGGGGGTTTCAAAGGAAGCTCAGGTATAAAACAGGAGTCAAGCCAGAACTCTCTCTCTCTTTCTGCTCTGCTGGACGGCTCGTGAGCCCAACTGTAAGTACCCCAGTGACCTGGTGAAATTCCCAAAATAGGATAGAGAGTGAGGAGAAAGGGAAAGGGGGAGTAAACTTGCAGGTAAAATTGTGTAAAGTAAGTTTTACGACGTGCCCGATAGTTTTCCGTCCATAGTCTTAGTTTAAAGCATAAGTTTAGCCACGTATTATGTAGTGTTGGTGAGATTCGATTTCTCATTGTTTAATAAAGCCTGTAAATTTTAGACTTCCTTTGAGTCCATCTTGGTTTCTGTTTTCCCTCATCAGCACGCTCTGCTCAATTCAACCTTTTTATCATACCCCACCATAATTCCGAGGTCTAGAACCCAGGGGAATCCCTTTTGTTGTATTCTCTCTCTTGGAAACCGCTCGAGTGGAATGGTGGCCGTTTGACCCCCCGATAAGGGAGAGAATAACTCGGGCAGTTGGGCCCGAAGGGAAATGAAGGGAAACGCAAAACCCCTACACCATCTGATCTGTTTGGATAACATGCAATACAAAGCTTTTCACTGTACAAAGGTATATGTGACAATAATAAAACTAAACCTAAACCTCAATTTAAAGAAGGGTCTTAACCCAAAAAGTACCTATCCATGTTCTGCAGGGATGTTGTCTGACGTGCTGAGTTACTCCAGCATTTTATGTCCTTCTTAAACCTAAGAGACTGTTAGATAGGCACTTGGATGTGCAGGGAATGGAGGGATATAGAATGTAATGTCTTCTGTAAGACCCTGTTGTGACTAGCACAATGAAGACACATCCAACACCGACGACATCATGTAAGAAGAGTTTATTTTCAAAAACTCACAGAAACTTCTCGAAGGTCACTTGACCTCAGTCACGAGGCACAGCTTCTACTCTTGGCCTTAAGGGGTGCTGGCATTTACATGACATGTACATTACATAGAACATCTGCCAACAGATGAGAATAGTTTGCCTTGGCATTATGTTCAGCACAGACATAGTGGGTCGAATGGCCTGTTCAAGTACTGTATGTTCCATGTTCAATGTTGGTTATCCATCATTTGCTCTCTCTACAATTCATCCATGAGCTTCTGTGTGGTGAGGAGGGAACATCTTAATTAAGGAACACCAGAGAGTGGTAGCGGTGCCTGTGGAAGTTGGATTCATCATTTAAAAATAATGTCATATGGATGGAGGGTTAGCTATGAGTGCAGGCAAAAGGGGAAAACAATTTGTTCGGCATGGACTTGTAGGGCCGAGATGGCCTGTTTCCGTGCTGTAATTGTTATATGGTTATATGGTTATATCTGCCTGTTCATTCATCTCACTAATGTCAGATCTAGCTTTGTGCAAAATATCCTTCAGATTGTCAGCCGTCATGGAATGGTATATTTTCTTTTCAAATATACTTAAATTGACAAAGTATTGGCAAAATAACACTTTTGTTAATTTTTTATCTTAATTTTTTTTATTTATTTTGTGGCTAACAATGGAGAATGCGTGAGTTCTGTCATTTCTAACCACTTACATTTTCTCATCAATTTTAAGTGATGAGATTCAATTAAAAATTGTATATATTTTAGTCTGGACTACCAGGTTCAAGAACAGTTTCTTTCCAGCAAGCATCGGGCTCGTAAACACTGCGTAACATTAGCCTCAGCAACAATGAACTTCTATGGACTGTCACTTTGGTTGCATTTAAGCACATTTGGTTATACCAAAGAACAGACATTGATATTTACACTATTATTGTTATAGATATAGGTTTAGATATAGATATTATTGTGTTATTGATTATTATATATTATCTGCACGTTAATTTTTTCATTTGCAGCAAGTAAAAATGTCATTGTCCTGTTGTCAATATATATGACAATAAAATAGTTTTGACTCTTGTCTCTATAGTAAGAAGTTACATAGCATGATTTTTCATAATTATTCTTAAATAATCTGCTTCTTTTTATAAACCCTGTTACAGATTTATCTTCTTGAGTTTTAGTTTTTTTTCGTACTTTGCCGTTTTAATTAATTGAACGAAACAGCATGGAAACACACCCTGAGGCCCACCGAGTGCACGCCGACCCTTGATCACCCATTCACACAAGTTTTATGTGATCCCCCTTTCCCGTCCACTCCCTGCACTCAAAGGGCAATTTACAGAGGTTAATTAGAAACCAGCACATCTTTGCGATTTGGGAGGTACCTGGAGAGAACACACTAAGTCACAGGGAGAACAGGGAAAGCTCCACACAGACAAAGCCCAAGGTCAGGATCGAACCTGGGTATCTGGCACGGTGGGACTGGTTACCAGCTGTGCCACTGTCCCACACATATCGAGATCAGACATAGTCAATCTAAAATGTTATTTACTGCATTTCGCTGATTTCAGTTCAGGACAGGCCATAGATCTCTTCAAAATCATAGTAAAACTAATCAACTCTTAGTATCTGTAAAGAAATACATTTTCTTTGAGCAGATGGAAATTATAATAATACAGCTCAGAAACAGGCCCTTTGGCCAAATCGTTCATGCCAACACAGATAGATCCCAAATTGGCCTACATCCCTATAAACCTTTCCTATCCATGTACCTATTTGAATGTTTTTAAAAGTTGTGATAGGACCTGAATCTGAAAATGGCCCAACCCCCCAAAATAACACAGAACACAATAAAAGACAAAGCTGTTAAGGCTTGTAGATTTACAAGAGGTTTGATAATGTATAGTCACGTTACTGTGAATTGTAATTTCAAATTCTACCATGTCAGTGTGCGAATTTCATGTAAATCTGTAATGAAAAAAACAAGCCCCAGTAAAAATGAATTGAGTAGATAGTGGTTTAAACCACTGCCTTCCTAATCTTCTTCTAGGCAGCTCAGGTATTTGACTGCTTATCCTTTTGAAGGGATTTCTTCAATTTGACTAATTCAAGGTAATTTGAAATTGACGATGTCTGCTGGCCTTGTCAGTAACACCTCTGTCATGTAACCAAAAGCTGATTAAAGGCTTCCTGCATGATTTGCAGCAATTCAAACTGATTTTGTAAATATTTAGTAGTTTAAGTTTTAGAGATACAGCATGGAAACAGGCACTTCGGCCCACCAACTCCACGCCGACCATCAATCACCCATTCACAGTGGTTCTATGTTATTCCACTTATCCACTCTCTACTTACTAGAGGCAATTTCCAGAAGCCAATTACAAACCTGCACAATTTTGGGACGTGGGAGGGAACCAGTGTTAATCCTGGCTTAATTGGAGCAGCTAGGACTTCAAAATGGGGTAAAGCTTCAGGGTTGATAGGAGATTTGGTCAATTTGGAGTTGCTCTCTGCAGAGCAGGGACAAGCTGTGGGAGAGGTGCCAGAGTGTCTGGAGCTTAGATACAAATTGTAAGCAAAGAATGGGAATATCTGCAAACCCTGTCAATTTGGCTCAAAATGCAGAGAATGGAGTGGATGGCTGCAAACCAGGCATACACCTTGTAAATAATTGGAAATAATGTTGCAGAGTTTGACTTTGCCAAGTGTTGATTGGATGAGGTGTTGAGCCTTGTCTGGGTTTTCTGTAAATCACGGTAAATGCTTCTAAGTTGGCTTCCTCTCAAAGTCCGTTTTGAATACAATGTATTTAGCTGTTGTATCATTGGGTTAGGGGAATGCCTGTTATGTATGGGGTTAATTGATATCTGTAATTCGGTTTTTAAGAGACCACCCCCGTGTGGTTCGGCCCCTCGAGGTTCCGGGACATAAAAGTCCGCGATCACTAGGCTCGGGGTCGATCTTCTGGGAGAACGCTTGGAACCGTGAACTCCTGGAGTGTCTCTGTCTGAGAGAGGCCTAGAAGGCTTGAACAGGCAGATACAAGGATCAAACCCATGGTGGGGTAGGTACAGTAGTTGAACTGGTACACGTTTTTGGTAAAATAAAGATTAGTTGTTTCAAGTGCTTGATCCAGTGTTATTATTGAAACTAGATTGGGGAGAAGCTTAGAAACAAGCAATTATCACCAGTGTATCCGGAGGGAACCCCCACAGTCACAGGGAGAACAGGGAAAACACCACCCACACAGCACCTGAGGTCATGATCAAGCCCATGTCAGTGGTCTTGTGAGGCAGCAGCTCTATCAGCTGATCTACCATACCACAGTGTTGCAATACAGTAACGGGCATTGGTATTTGGGCTGATGAGAGGTTAAAATGTAATTTGAATGCAACTTTCCTTTTCAAACAATGCTTTTTTTAAAAATGGTTGTTATTTCTTGTCTTACTCTTGTTGTCAACTGTCAGATTCCAATAAGAGTGAACTATCTTGAACTTATAGCTGATTCAGTAGATCCGCACGGAAGTTCAGAGGAGCTGAGTGGAGAATGGAAAGAATCAAGAACCAAGTCTTCTTCTTTTTCTTCTTCTTCTTCTTCTTCTTCTTCTTCTTCTTCTTCTTGCGTATGGCGTGCACAGCCTAAAGCTGTAGGACAACATGTTCTATTTGATCTTATTTGATTGAGCACTCCAGGTTGATTGCATTCGTCGAAACAGGGTGGACCACGTGAAGGTTGCAATCTTCCACCCAAGAACCAAGTCAAGAGAATTTAATTGCCATGTACAATGGGAACGGAGCAATGAAACTCATACTTAGTGCAGCTTAACGAGCTCATTAAAGCAGCAACACAAGATGGGAAGAAGCTGTTCTTGAACCTGTCAGGTTTGTGTATCTCCTTCCTGATGGTAATAGCGAGATGAGAGCATGATCTGGGTGGTGTGGGTCTTTGATGATATTATAAATAGCTCATCCTAAGCTTCCCCCCAGTCTAGTTTCAGTCAATAAGATAACACTTGTGCATCTAAATTTTATTTTGGGAAAACACAATAACAGTTCCCCACCCAATAATACAGTAACTAATACATTGTATTCAAACGGAGCTTCTGGGAGGAAGCAAACAAGAATAAACATTGAAACATGTGCCCTGAGATTCAAACAGTTTATTCAAGACTCAACAGTTCGACCAATCATCAACCAACAGGATGACTGTCTCGTAACATTATTTATACTATTGTCAATGCCCGTGCAGCGATCCAATCAAAATTATGCATTTAGGGTTCATTTGCAAAACTGCTATACATTTTATCAATTTAGGAGAAACAAGGAAAACACCTGGACCCCTTACCATCCTTCATACAAGTCTGAGCCTAGACTGGCTGGCGCCATCCAAAGCCTGTAAATTGCAGCTGACATGGGTTAAGCAATTCTGACAAGTACAGGGATCCTCCATTTTATTGGGTCTTTAATTTGGCCAGTATTAACAATATTAGTTGCCTTTTTGAAATGGTACATCCTGTAAATCCCTTCAATGGTGGGGAGGTCAATACTCATCATGGTCCGGGCAATGTCCACCACTTTCCTCAGCCTCCTTTGTTCATGTTGCCACACCAGGCCTTGTTGCAACCAGTCAGCATGCTCTCTACCTTTAAGGGCCTGTCCCACAGGTGATTTTTTAAAGCGATTGCAGGAGTCTCTGCGCTCGTCTCATGATCGCCACAAGGTCGCCACATGTTCGCTGGTGGTCTCTGGTGAGTCTCCTTCATGGTCGAGAGGAATTCCCGCATTCTGGGAACTAGTCACAGCCTCAGTATGGTCGCAGCAAATTTTTCAAAATTGGTTGCCATGGAGAAAATCGATACTTTTGTAGTTGGAGGTGCAGTGGTAGTGGGGTTGCCATGATGTTGTTATATTTAGTCGAGGTAGCTGTAGGTAGTTTTAGTTAATCTCCTTTGCTGACTGGGCATTTTCATTGGCTCATTAAACAAAAAACATAAGCATGAGTTTTCAGAACCAAGGAAAACCGACCGGTAATGTTAAATGCCCACTAAACTTTATAGCTTTGGAGCTCTGGCTTATTAAAAGTTCTCTGGCTTCTTAAAAGTGTCTCCACTGCTTCTCCGCGCCCCCCCCCCACCACTCTTTTAAATGAATTAAATGATGAGCTTTCTTTATGATTGCTTCAAAGTGCTGGGCTCAGGACATGTCCTTAGTGATACACACAACCAGGAATTTGAAATGTGTTGACTCTCACCACTTATTGATGATGACAGTTTGTGGAGCACAGTGATATACACCACCAGGAATTTGAAATGTGTTGACTCTCACCACTTATTGATGATGACAGTTTGTGGGTTTGTGGCTTTCCTCTTCTGAAGCCAATCATTTACTCCTTGGTCTCGCAAACATTGGGAGGGAGTATGCCACAACATATTGGAGTGGCTCAATAGGTCAGACAGCATCTCTGGAAACCACGGATAGGTGACATTTTGGGTCACAACCCTTCTTCAGACCCGGATTTAATGAGTCTGTTATTTTGTAAACCTTCTTCAGTGGAAGATTGTTGTTCTGGCAACATTCAATCAGATTATCAATCATTCACCTGTACGCCGACTCATCGATACTCGTTACTCATTTAACTACAATGGTATCATCAGCAAATTTAAAGATGGCATTAGAACTGCATCTGTTTACACAGTATTGGCTAGAGAGAATAAAGTGAGGGACTAAGCACAGAGCCTTGACATGCCCCAGGGGTGTTACTCATCAGGGAGTTGGTGTGCTGCCAATTCATGCTGATTGAGGTCTTCCACTGAGGAAGTTGAGGATCCAATTACATGGGGACGAGCAGAGACCTAGTTCACTGTTAGATGATAGGGTTAGAGGGGACAATGGTGTTGAACACCGAGCTCTAATCTCACAATGACACAATGCCAATTTTTCCGATGCACCTGGAAGCGATGGTGGATGCCGTTTCTAACAAACCAGACATTACAAAGTAATTGTACCACATTCAATCAAGGATGCAAATTGGCACCAACTTTTTCTTTATGATTTATTTTATTTCTTTTGAAAGTAAGAAACTTGAATAGAGTTATATGAGCCAGTTCCCAGATATTCTTTCAAATCGACGGAGATTATGTCGAAAATTGTCTCACTGGCAAGATTTATTCCTCAAATCAAAAGTATGTTATAAATAAGTGAAATGTCTCAGTAATGGCAATTTTCTGCATCACAGGTTCTGATGGTGAATTTGCATAAACAACTCACCATCTTCATATCCCCCGAACAACAATATACATGCATTGTAGTATTTCCCAATATTCCGAGATCAACAGCTACTTCCCAGGGCACGAAGTTGGAGTGGTGGCCATGTGAGGCCAGGGATGGTGCATTCATGGTCGACGTTTCCAGAATGATGTGTTGCTGGAGTGGGATGCTGCAGCAGGCTGGGGATCAATTGGATCGGGCGCTGCGTGAAGAGGCCAAGCGTGTGGATCGACCAAGGCCTGCAGCAGAGCAACGACCTGGCCAGGCCGATTCATGCAACTCTAACCCAGCGACGCCACCAGGACAACGGGTGTTGATGGCCAAGTTAGGACAGCATTTTTAACAACTTTGAACATGAAGGATACAAGATAGCACCGGAAATTGGAGATTACTGTCTCAGTGTAATCCACTCTTCTTAAACTCTTCTACTTAGCTATGTTTGTGCTTATATATGGTATGATTTTTACTGAACTGTTATCTGAAATGGAATTACACTGTATCTAGGTACAGGTGACAATAAAGTACAATTGAATCATTGATTTCAAAGTGCTGCCTATTAATATCTATAATCTACATGAACCTAGGATGCTGCTTTTCGGTTAATTTTCAATGGTTTGTCCAGCAAATGAATATGACCAAAAGGAATTAAAATGAATATACCCACCCTCAGGAGAGCTGATTTAACACCATGAGAAATTAAATGATAATGATCGCATAGATGAATGACATTAGAATGGAAATTTGTACTGATGTGCTGAAGTGGGAACACAATTTATATCAAGATGACTATAGATTACCAACAAACATCGCATGTCATAAGATTAAATTGCAGTAAAGCAGTTAATTGAGAAATGGACAGTTTGATACTGATCTTTTTACCTCCAGGCTAGATAATGTTAATTCTCCTTAATCCACATCATTAAAACGTTATTGGACCATTATTTTATCGGTGTTTGTGAGGAGAAAACTGGATAAAGCATTTCCCACATTGCAACCATTCAAGAAGCACATAATCATTTGTAAAATGAACATTTACAATATGAAATAAATAAATAAAAACGCTGGAAATACAGGGACAGCATTTGCACAAACAAAATCTGATGGAATTGAAGGTGTATGGTATGCTTGCCTTCATCAGTTGGGGTATTGAGTATAATAGGTAGGAAGTCATGTGGCAGCTCTATATGACTCTGATCAGGCTGTGTTTGCAGTGTTCTGTGCAGTTCTGATCCCCCTATTGCAGGAAGGTTGTGGAGTCTTTAGAGAGGATGAAAAAGAGATTTACCAGAATGTTGCCTGTATTAGAACGTATTAGGTGCAAGTAGACGTAGGACACACTTGGAATGTGTTCTCCTGCGTGTCGAAGGTTGAAAGGAAAACCATTTTTCCAGCAGAAAATGTCAAAGACTAGAGGGCATAGAATTAAGGTTGGAGGGAGAAAGTTGCTGCTGTCATCGGCCCACACCACCACCCCAGCCACTTCCTGGCCTGTCGAACCAACCCACTGCCAACCCACACAGCTTTCTAGGCAGGTTCCACATGCGCCTGATGACATCACCACCACTCATACTCTGGCTGTCCACATGCTGCGACCAATGACTCCACCGATCCTCGCCTCTCCCCCGACAGTCAGCAACAGCGGACCCATGACCCATTACAACGAGAATTTACTGTATTTATTTCTGTGTTATTGCGTTAGTGAGACAATAAAGTTGCAGCAAGTAAAAATGTCATTGTTCTGTTGCCAGTACAAACGATAATTAAATATTCTTGACTTGTCTCATTTAAAGTTCCACTAAAGAGCAATAACATCTCACACCACAATAAGCATCTTTCCTTCAAAATGGACTAAAGATATAAAATGAAATGAATTTAAAAAAAAATGTTGTACAAATGTGTAATAAGTGCAATCAAGGAGAATATAAATAAGTTAAAATAGTGGATACGAATCACTTAAGCAAATTCTAAATTGCTTTCATATTAATTTTTGACAAAGGAAATATCCGTTATGCAGTGGCTGCTTAAATGCTACAATTAAAATATGTCTACAGTGGTGGACAAAATAGATGTCAGCATTAAAAGCCCATTAAAATTCTGATCTAATTAAATAGTTACAAGGCAGTGAGACAAGATACAATGCATTCAAGTGTGAGGGAAATTGTATCAGAAGTGAAGACAAATTTCATTTAGTTGCGGGCAAAAAAGAGGCCTGTAGAATTTCCATATTCATTCATTTGGAAAAAACAATTCACAACGACACTCTCAAAATTAGTTAAATGTTAACTCTGTGAAGAAAAGATAGTTTATTGTAATTAATCAAACTGCACTTAATGAGAACAATGACTTCAGTTGCAAACTAATATTTTTTCTAACAATTGGTCTTGAATTTTGTTCATATTTTCGATGCCCTCTGAATCCCCTGCTGTGCACAAAGTTGAGGAGTTTTCAGTTTAATAGAAAGATTTAATGAGAACTTACTGTTTGAAATTTGATCTTTAGAAACATAGAAACATAGAAAATAGGTGCAGGAGTAGGCCACTCAGCCCTTCAAGCCTGCACCGCCATTTAATATGATCATGGCTGATCATCCAACTCAGTATCCTGTACCTGCCTTCTCTCCATACCCCCTGATCCCTTTAGCCCCAAGGACCACATCTAACTCCCTCTTAAATATAGCCAACAAACTGGCCTCAACTACTTTCTGTGGCAGAGAATTAACCACTCTCTGTGTGAATTTTTTTTTCTCATCTCGGTCCTAAAAGATTTCCCCCTTATCCTTAAACTGTGACCTCTTGTTCTGGACTTCCCCAACATCGGGAACAATCTTCTTGCATCTAGCCTGTCCAACCCCTTAAGAACTTTGTAAGTTTCTATAAGTTCCCCCCTCAATCTTCAAAATTCTAGCGAGTACAAGCAAAAGTCTATCTAATCTATCCAGTCTAGCTTCATATTTTATGAGAAGTTGAAGTGAGGGACTACGTGAAGAGCCTGCCAGTCTGCATGCGCATCAATCTTCAGAGCAACTGCATGAAACTACAGACCACTTGCACGAACTTAAACTATAGAAAGATTAATAGTATGTATTTATTTATTTTTCCGCTCATAACATATAATCAGATCCGTATGACTAGAGCTGAAGCGCAACATCCAGTTGATGTGGGAATACGCGTTCCCTGTCAACTCTTCACCGTCACCACAAATCCTCAGCCTCCTTCCTCAGAGTGGAAAATAGCATAATGCAACCCTGAACCAGGAATTCCGCAGACCTCTGATTGAAACCACCTGTCTCAGTCGCCAGTGTGCGCAACACACTCTCTGCAACCAGTCACTCAATCAGGAATTCTGGTATTGAGAGCCTACAGATTATTATATATATATATTTTCTATTCACAACATGAACCTGCAGGTCAGATAAAAAATGCTACATGCCAGACCGGCTTTCTGCTGGTAGCTACCTATCCCAGAGAGGATGGCAATGATGTTTCCAATGAACTGGCAACTCTACTAGCTGAGCTGAAAGAATTAAGCATGTGTTGAGGGAAACCTCAAACTGCCTCACTCTACTGAGCAGCCTGATAACCTCAATCACAGATGTTGAGGCAGTGCTTCCCTGGTCAATGTGTTCCATATGGCCAGCCAGTTCCAAGTTGGTCTACCCTGAACCAGGGTAGCCAAGCTGTTCCTACTTGGAACTTACAGAGGTTGCTATGCAAGGCACCCAGCCAATGTCTCTGCATCAACCTACTCTTCTCCAGAGACAGTAAAAAGTACTAGACAGACCAGTAAATCCAAACCCTGGGCGACAGACTGCTCCATTTCTGAGTTTTACTGAGGATAGTAAAGAGACCTTACCTGACAGTGTCTCTGAGCCCAGGTCGACCTGCTTGTTGGAGCTTCAGCGAAGTTCCATTGTAAACCATGTCTGACCACATCTTCAACCCCACGCTTGCCCAACAGCTCTTTTCCGGAGCTCAAAAGCGATATTGCTGTGCAAGGCACGCCTGCCAGCATTTCTGAGCCCAAAGGGACAGACTGCTTCTTCGGCCTACAGCCTCTTTGGAGCCTTGCTGGAGTTTAATTGTGCAGGTCACGCTACCAGTTACTCACAGCCTGGTTTGACATGCCGTTCCTTCGGCCCCTTCTGCTCCTTCGGAGCCTTAGCGGAGTTCACTGAACTGCCATTACTCCAAGCCTGCCTCAACAGGCTGCTCCAGCGGACCTTCTGCCTTTTTTGGAGCCTTTGCTGGAGCTGACTGTGCAGTTCGCACTGCCAGTTTCTCCCAGCCTGGATCGACAGGCTGTTCCTTAGATAAGCTGCTCCTTTGGAGCCTCAGCGGGCTCACTGGACAGGTCACACCTGCCATTACTGCAAGCCTGGTTCAACAGGCTGCCCTTGCGGGGCCAGCTAGTGACTCCCGACTACTCCTTTCCGGAGCTTCAATGGCGCATTCAACCCCTTGTATACAGGGGTGAAAACCCACCGGAATACTGGAGCTTTACCCACATAGGATGGTACTCCAGCCCCGCAGCCGCCTAAATTCCCCCTGCAAGTCTTCAACTTGCTACACATCCTCTCTGAAGAGATAATATGCAGGCTGCACGTTACTGCCTCTGTAAAAATGAGCCATTTTGGAAATTATCTCATGCCTTATAGCATTTTTGCGAAGGCAATAGCCCCAACTGTGTATTACAGAGACGTTTTAATGCAGCTTTCTGCATTTCCAAGAGCTGAGACCCATCTACTGACTTTGCAAAAGGCCGTAATTACTCCAGTGAGCAGTTTTTGGACTCGCTGAAATAATTCTTTGTCTACATATCATTACTGAGATATCCCAATTGATGAAATTGACTAATGGAACATCCAAAAGTCTGGCAGTTATCTGGACTGGCATATTTCCCAGCCGTATCCAGCATATTCCCCTCCTTAGCTAATGAGAAGTTAAATCCCCGATGCTCTTAGCCAGATCTTCCTCCAGTGAATCTGCTATCCCCAAAGGGATGGCAAATATGTGACAAGAGCCAGTAGCTCCTTCAAATGATTAAAATGAAGCATATCCCCCATTAGTTCAAGGGATTTGAATTCCTTATCGATATCCACATAGTTGGAGTCACCTATGTAATAACCTCCAACACTCCCCTCTGTTGCTTCCCTTCTTCTGAGCAGGAGATATCATAACGCAACCCTGAACCATGTGTTGCTTCCACAGGCATCTGACTGGCACAGCCTGTAAGTGTCTCCTGAGCCAGTAGCGCATTTCCTTTTCCATTTTATTTATTTATTCATTGATTTATTTGTCCTTTTTTAATTTATTTGTTTGTTTATGTATTTATTTATTTATTACTCACTAGACAGGTTGCGCCTGCTAGTGACTCCGAGCCCAGCCTTGCTCCATTATCAACGGAGCCTCAACGGAGTTTCCTAGGGGAAGAATATAACGCAAACCATGAACCAGGTGTTGCTTCCTCAGGCCTCTGGCTGGCTCCCTTTCGGAGCTCCAAAGGAGATGTCTGAACAGGCCTTGCCCATCAGATGCTCCGAACAGCCGCCTGCTCCCGTGGAGCCCCAAAAACCGGAGGTGACTGTACGACCGCGCTCGTCAGATTTTTTCTCTCCAACAGCCGCCTGCTCCCTCTCGAAGCCTGAATAGCTGTAGCTGCATGGGCCATGCCGTCAACTTTTCGCATTCGACCACCCTCCATGGCGGTAGCTGTGCAGCCACTTCTCGAGTAGCTGCACTGGCCGCGGCCGTCAGCTTTTCCAAGCCCGCTGCACCCAATTAATAGCGCAGCGGGCCATTCTTGAAATAAAACATTTCTTACCCGCCGGACCAGTTTCGAACTGCTCCGAATCCCACGCCATGCGTTGACGTATTGACACGCATGCGGGCTGGTAGGCTCTTAACATAGTCACTCACGTTAATTTGATATAAAATAGATCATCTCAAACCTCACCAACATTCAACAGTTTGATCGCATGGATCAACATGCTTCTCGTGCATGCTGCTGCAGCACACCAAGTATGGAAAGGTGACCCTGATTGATGGCAATTTGCATTTCACATCCATCCTGTCACAATGGTCCATTATGTTCAACTATGCACAGTATGGAACACACACGATCTGTCGTGAATCAACCTCAGTGCAGCGACAGCTAAGAAGGCACACCAATGTCTCTACTTCCTTAGGGGACTGGGGAAATTTGGCATGTCTCCAATGACTTACATACCTCTTCAGATGCACCATAGAAAGCATAATGTCAGGCTTCATCCCCGCTTGGTTTGGGAACAGCTCCGTCCAAGACTGCAAAAAATTACAGAGTTGTGGATGTACCCAGCCCATCACTCAGACTCCATCTACACTTCAAGATGCTTTGGAAAAGTAGTCAAATATAATCAAAGACTATTGCCCTGATCATTCCTTCTTCTCCCCATTCCCATAGTGCAGAAGCTACAGAAGCTTCAAAGCGCATACTGCCGGACTCATAAACAACTTCTTCCCTCTATTATTAGGTCTCTGAATGAAACCTAATAGCAGAGCTAGGGTTCTAACATATGCTAGGGTACTGTCCAATGCACCTCATTGTGGAAACGGACTTTGTCCATGGAACTAGTGCACGACAATGCTGAGAAATATATTATTTATATTTCACTTTATATTCCCCTTTGCTCTACCTATTGTAATTGAATTTGATGATTGTAATTACATAAAGCATTATCTGATGTGATTGGATTGCATGCAAATCAAAGCTTTTCCTGGTGCATCAGTACATGTGGCAAATAACAAATTTAAACCCAAACCCTAGGAATTTGGGGCTTTAGGAGATGAGATGAGACCTAGTATAGATCAGCTGTGATCATAATAAATTGCAGGGTGAATTTGATAGATCCGAATTTGACCTACTCATGCTCTGTGTTTACCAGGAAGCAACTACAAATTTATATTATTTAAAAGGGTCCTTCATCATGTATTCACTTATCCATGACAGTGCAGTCAGATATACATGCTGTAGGATCAATGATCCATAAGCAAAGAAATGTATTTCACTATACCTCGGTACACGTGACAATAAAATGACCATTGAACCATTGAGATATCTATGGGCCAAGTTATCCAAAGATGTAGTAATTTTTGCTCATTATTGGCATAATGCCTTCGTTATTTTTGTAAGTGAAGGTTGAAGGTTGCTCATTGATTCATTATTCTGAAATTCATAGAATTAATGAAATTTCACCAGAGAGAAAGTGGCGATTGGAGGGATCAAATAGTCAATCTCTGAAGGGATTGATAAACTGGCCACAACTCTTACCATTCCTCCTCCTCGTCCTTCTCTGGGATCACCCATCACATATCGCTCAATATCCCAACCTTAGGATATAAAAACATGAGGGGAATAGATAACGTGAATGCATGCTGCCTTTTTTTCCCAGTGAAGGGTTGTCAAGAACTAGATGGCATAGGTTTAAGATGAGAGGGGCAAGAGTTAATAGGAACCTGAGGGACAGCTGTTTCACACAGAGTGCTGCCAGAGGAGTCAATAGAGACAGATACAATAACAGCATTTAAAAGACACATGGATGGGTAACATGGATAGGAAAGATTCAGGGCCAAACATGGTCAAATGGGACTAGCTTAGGTGAGTATCTTGGTCATCGTGGAGGAGCTGAGCTGAAGGAGGTGCATTCCATGCTGTAAGGCTCTATGATTTGAATGATGGATGTTTCAGACTTCATTATACTTGCATTGAAGCCCTTGATACCGAAAGAGCAGGGTATTTTATATTTTTAATATCTGTCAATAAAGAATATTTCTTCTCCTGTGGAAGAAGACTTTAGTTGACAAGATGGTACAATGGTCTTTGCCTCACAACACCAGAGAACCAGGTTTAATACTTACCTCAATTACTGTCTGCGTGGAGTCTACATGTTGTCCGATTGACCAAGTGGTTTTCATCATGTGCTCCGGTTTCCTCCCATATCCCAAGGACTGCGGGTTTGTAGGTTCAGTGGCCTCTGTAAAAATTCCCTTAGCGTGTAGGGAGTAGATAAGTTGAATAACGTAGAACTAGTGTGAATGGGTGACCCCGATGGTGGGTGTGGACTTGCTGGACCGAAGGGCCTGTTTCCATACTTTATCACTATTCAAGTAATCAAGTGGGGCAAATTTGTTAAGCGGAGGAATTGTAACCATGTATTAATTTGGGATGAGGAAGTATGGCAAGAAAGGCAGCAGGATAAACTTTCCTTAATTCCACTGGGTCCAGTTGCAACAGCCGTGCCTGCGAAATTTCCACATCCGTATTTTGGTGCAGGTGACGGTGCCAAGAAGCAAAGGCAAAAGGAAGTAGTCAATAAACAACAGATGATAGTAGTAACCTGCTTTGGCTTCTATCTTATTTGCAAAGAGTTTTCCATATTAGAGGGTACAGGCGATCATCATATCAAAATGACCACAGTGATTGAATGGGCAGTGTCAGTGTTTCAATTAGATATCTGACCCAGAACAATGAGCATGTACTATGAAGGCTGGGATCAATAACATGCCTGATATGGAAAAACCTAATACATAGGAAAGTTGTTCGGCACGGATTGTAGGGCCGAGATGGCCTGTTTCCGTGCTGAACTTTTATATGTTGCACCTACCAGCAGGTTAAGCAGACTTGGTTTAATAAAGCAACCAGCACCTAGAGCACATTGCCCACAATGTCTGCAATGAACATGATAACCTAATCTCCCTCCATTCCCAGAGAATCCACGTGCCTATCTAAAAGCACTGTAAATGCCACTATCGTATCTGCTTCCACCACCACATCTGGCAGTGTATTCCAGACACTCACCATCCTGTGTGTCAAAAACATCCCTAGCATATCTCTTTTAAGTGTTGTTCCTCTAATCTTAAAGCTATGCTCTCAAGCCGTAGGTATTTCCACCTTGGGACTGTTAACTCTATCTACTGTATGCCTCCGATAATTTTATATTCTTCTTTCAGTTCTAATACATTACTTCTAATAATCAATTTATACTTTTAACAATCAGTTCTGTATTTCTACTGTTAGTTTTCATGTTGGGCAGTGCTATGTGTAAAGTGCCTGCTGTTGTCTTTCCAGAAGCAATGACTACACTTAGAAAAACATTAATTGAATGCAAAGCGCATTGGGATACCAAATATACAATAAGGTGTTGTATAAATATGGTTTCTTTTTTCTTTCTTATTATAAATTTGCAGTTAATATAGTTTTGAGAAATAATTAAAACTAAATGTTAATCATGTCTGAAATATTCCGTTTTTTAATATTGTGAGGATATTGTGAATTGGCGATGACTCGCTAATTTTAAGGATCATTGCAGTGTGGGTGTACGAAGATACTAATTACACAATCCTGCAAAAAGATCAAATAAAAGTCAAAGAAATATGAAAAACATTCAACAGCAAGCGAGAAATGCACACGACGAGGCAGTCTTTTGTGAAGAGCCCTTAGAAGGAAAAAAAAAAATTACTGGCTCTGTTACAATCTAGCTGCTCAGATGAAGACTCAAATCAATGAGTCACACATTGTCTGACAGAAAATATTAGAGCTCAAACAGTTACATGTAATGCAAAGAATTCTCAGTTAGAATCTCTAGAAAATGCCAATGTTTTGATATAATGATAATGAGATCTCATAATTGGTCTAAAGGATTGGTTTCAAATAAACCATTACCAATAGGTTGACAATATTTAAATCATATGTAGCTCTCCCATGGGTAATTTGGTGAATTAAACCCACACACCTCGGTTCCACTCATATCTTCTTTGTCAAGTTCCTGCATTTGATGCTCTTTTTTTCTGTCGTTGGGGATATAAAAACTCCTGCAATTTTTGTTTCCTTCCCAAAGGTCATTTGATGTTAACTGTTAAATGTTTTTCTTTCACTGAGCAACAAGGTGATTCAATGATAATATTCCAATGCCAAACTTAAAAGATGAACAAAAATAAATCTGTCCATATTCTCCATGTGTAGAGATACAGATGCTATTTTGTAAATTAGCATACACAATTCCTTGTGGCCCTATATAAAACCAAACATCTTTGCTTAATTTGCAGGCCTAAATTGGATTGCACCAAAATGTGCTCTAGGTGCTGGTTGCTTTATTAAACCAAGTCTGCTTAACCTGCTGGTAGGTGCAACAAAATTGATAGGAAAGACTGATCTTCTATAATTGCCTGGTTATAGGACACGGATCGAGAGCAACGCATTGAAACACTTGCTGGTTATGTGGGATTCAATCCTATATTTAGGAGGAGAATCAAAATGTCAACCACATGAGTGGCAATGTTATTTTGTATAAAGGTGTTTAGGCAGGAACTGCAGATGCAAGTTTGCACCGAAGATAGACGCAAAGACCTGGAATATCTCTGCGGATTAGGATCCATCTCTGGAGAAAAGGAATAGGTGATGTTTTCTGTCAAAGGGTCTCGACCCGAAACATCACCTATTCCTTTTCCCCAGAGATGCTACCTTACCCGCTGAGTTTCTCCAGAATTTTGTGCCTATCTTTGGTGCTTTGTGTAAAGATAGGTACAAACACTACTGAGTATGACACTATTGAATGTATAGACACTGAGAATGTATGACAAATTTTTGCACAGTTTTTATTTTGTAAATGTTCGTTTTTTGGAAAGAAAACTCCAAATGTCATCCCTTAAGCATTTAGACATTTATCCAAACGATAATCACCATTCTGCTGAAGGGCCAACACACCTTCCAATCAGCCATCTCCAAACCCGGAAGCCACTGTTCATCACAGATGGCTGAGCTCTTCCTGATACTAAATGTTAAATGCTTAACATGAGGATTGATGTTTCAACCTGAAGCTCTGTGTATTCCAGCTGTGCACACACATTGCCTCTTCGACCATCTGTGACAATATGCCAGATGGTAGAAGCCATATGAAAGTATTTGCCGTGTAAGAACTTGGAAAAATATTGCCTTCTCTGAATCACTGAACCATGTGGCCACAGAATCAAAGAGACATACAAAACAGAAACTAACTCTTCGGCCCAACTCATCCAAGATATCTTTCTGAGCTGGACACATTTGCCTGCGTTTGGCCCATATCTGAGCTTGAGTTTGAGTTTGCGTTTAGTTTATTGTCACGTGAAAGCTTTTGTTGCATGCTAACCTATCAGCACACAAACAATACATGATTGCAGTTGACCATCCACAATGTACAGATACATGATAAAGGGAATAACGTGAATAAAGTTTATTGCAAGATGAAGCCTGTAAAATCTGATCAAAGATAGTCCGATGGTCTCCAATGAGGTAGATATTAGGACTGCTCTCTAGTTGTGGTAGGATGGTTCGGTCCAAATCTCTCCAAACCTTGCCTATCCACGTGCCTGACCAAATGTCTTTTAAACAATGTAATTGAACTTGCCTCCACCACATTCTCTGGCAATTTGATCCATACCCACCAGCCTGTGTGAGAAACGTACTCCTCAAGTCCTCTTTAGACAGTTCCCCTCTTATCATAAACCTATGGCCTCATATTTTAGACGCTTCTACCTCTGAGGAAAAAGTCTGTGACATCCACCTTATCCATGTCCCTAATGATATTGTAAACCTCCATAAGATCATCCCTCAGCGTCCTTCACGCCGGGGAAATCAGACCTGACCTGTCCAGCCTTTCCTTATCATTCAACCCCTCAAGTCCCACAATATCCTTATGAGCCTCGGCGGCAATGGCAGCCTTGGCGGCAGCATAAGCGTCGACAGCAATGGAAGCCTCAGTGGTGGTGGGGCCTCGCAGTCGATGAGCATGAGGAGGGGAGGGGAAGAAAATGTGGACTCTGTGTGGGGGGACGGCCATGAAGAACAATGGAAGACCCGGCGTGGGAGGACCGCTGTGAGGGAGGGGGGAGGGAGGGGCACCTGTTTAGAATTCTCTGCCCAGGGGATACTGTACATCTGTGTTTGTTTGTGCATTTGTTCCGGTGCAGGCGCTGTGCACAAGGCAGCTAGCCAACAGTCACTTGTCTTTTTCTTTTTGTTTTCACTTTTAATTTCAAGTTTTTGTGTATCTTGTGTATGGTGACTGTCGGCAGACCAACTTCCCTCCAGGGATGAATAAATTTCATCGTATCTTATCATAATCTGGTTTTTATAGATTACTAAACCCATATGTACCCGTTGGGCCCATTTCCCCAACGCAATATAGATAGATGATTTTGCAATTGGATTAGTACTCCAGAGAAGAATGGGAACGAGAACTATTGATAAAAATCCCGAAAGAAATTTGGGATAAACACTTGATCTATATATATATATATACATAAATGTTCGATTAATTCAAGATTAATGCAAGATTAATGCATAATTTAATTCATTTTAAAATTCTACACAGATTATATTATTCAAAAACTAGATTGCACAAATTCTACCCAAATACTTCCCCCATTTGTGATCAATGTTTATCTCAGAATGCCACTTTAACATACTCTTTTGTTTCTTGGATAAAATTACACAAATTTTGGAGCGAAATCTTTGAAATTTTCACAAAATTACTTAAGATAAAAATTGATCCTAACACTGAATTGATTATATTTGGATTACTGGAAGACGAGAATAAATTGAATATGTTTCAAAAATCATTCCTTAATTATGATTTAATAACGGCAAAAAAACTTATACTGACATTTTGTAAAAATACATCGATACCAACGCTTAAAATGTGGATTTCAAACATGTTGGAAATCCTACATCTTGAAGAAATACAATTCCTCCTAACATACAAAGTACACCAATTCCAAAGGATTTGGTCTCCATTTGTCAACTTCTTGGAAGCATATGGTGCAATACAAACGTAGAAACGATCCACTTCAGGACTGGGTGAATGGTGGCCAAGAATAACAAATAGCTGTCTCTCCTTTATTATTCTGCTTTCTACCTCTGCTTCTTTTCTCTTCATTTTCTTTCTTTTCTCATTTTCCTTTTCTCACTTTCTGTAATCACACACGTTTCTATTTCTTTTCTATTCTTTCTCTGTCTCCTTTTTATTGTTAAAAAAAAAATAATAAGAAGCTGTACATGAATTGTAACATGCCAATATATACTAGGTACCTGAGGTACCATATTATTGTACTTACATCTAATTTAAAAAAAATAAATTAAATTTTTTTTTTAAAGAATTAGTACTCCAAGACCATAATCCATAAAATCATGAAGAACTTTTATTGTTCTAATAATTGGGCCACTATCTTTGGTTGGGACACTGTAGTGGTAAAATTGTTTCATTTTTCCAATATGCTTCAATTTTGCGATTACCTTGCTTTGATATAAATAAATATTAGAAACAAAATCACCATAAATTCCATGAGTTACATTGCTTTTCTTAAATAAATGGAATTTAAAACAGAAAAATCACAACAAAGCCAAATGCTTTGTACATTATCTTATGTACTCATTGTTTTAGTTTAGTTCTGTTTTAGTTGAGGGATACAGCGCAGTCCACACTGACCAGCAAATCCCACACATTAACGCTATCCTATACACACTAAGGACAATTTAAATTTATACCAAGACAAATAACTTACAAACCTCTATGTCTTTGGAGTGTGGGAGGAAACCGAAGATCTCAGAGAAAACACAAGTGGTCACGGGGAGAACGTACTAACTCCGTAAAGACAGCACCCGTAGTGCAAACCCATGTCTCCGGCGCTGTAAGATTGTAGAGTTGCTGTAACGCAGTAACTCTACCACTCGCCGCCGTGCACCGTGATCACTGTTTTTAACATCTATTAATTCAAATAGATTAAAAAAACAAATTAATATGTCGCTTCATATAATGTATTGGAAGCAAATTATTGGATTTAAACAAGTTGGGGATTGCTTCCTTGATGCTAGTAGTCAAAACATTTCTTGGGATAAATATAACATCAAGTTACAAAAATGGAAAGCTCATTCAGGAAAAATTAATAAAGGAAGGGAAGAGAGATGGGAGGATAGAGATTGATAGTGAAAACAAAGTGGAGAGAAATGGAGTCAAAGGAAGGTGAAGGGAGAACCGAGCCACATATGGAGGTTTACCTAACTGCTAATTGTACATCACTACCTTACTGCTAATCACCCCCTCCGATCCCCATCCCCCTAACATTGGTCAGGCTTTGCCCCATCCCCTCCACTCTTTTCCAGGTTTCTCTCCCACTGATGCACCTGTCTGTATTAGGGTCCCGACCTGAAATGCCACATGTCCATTACCTCCACAGACCCTGCCAGACCCACTGAGTTCCTCCAGTACATTGTGTTGTGCTCAAGATTACAGCACTGCAGTTCCTTGTACCTCCAATGCAAGATTTCCCCTGATAATGTAAAAGATATTTCACAGTATGGACAATGCTATCAATGGAGTGGTGATATTAAGGCTAATCCCATTCTACAATTCTTCCTCCATTATAACGACAAAGTGGAACATGCAGTATCTACAGAAAGAGGTGAAAGTTTAGAAATTGAACAATTCAGACTGTTCCATTTGCAGTTTCACTATCTCCATGCTTCTGATTTCTCTGCTCATAGCATGGAAATAAACCCTTATCCAGATTGTCCAGATTGTCCTGATTCAGTGCCGTCTGCCTGACTGTGTTTCCAGGTGCTGAGAATCAAACGAGCTGCCTCTCTGCACCTACAAGTCATCTCATGCTGTGGTGCAGGCTCTGAGCAGTGACCATTCTCAAGTTCAAGTGAGTTTATTGTCATGTGTCCCTGATAGGACAATGAAATTCTTGCTTTGCTTCAGCACACAGAACATAGTAGGCATTTACTACAAAACAGATAAGTGTGTCCATATACCATGATATAAATATATACACACATGAATAAATAAACTGATAAAGTCCAAATAACAGAAAATGGTTATTAATAATCAGAGTTTTGTCCGAGCCAGGTTTTATAGCCTGATGGCTATGGGGAAGTAGCTATTCCTGAACCTGGTTGTTGCAGTCTTCAGGCTCCTGTACATTCTACCTGAAGGTAGCATGGAGATGAGTGTGTGGCCAGGATGGTGTGGGTCTTTGAGTACTGCCAGCCTTTTTGAGGCAGCGACTGTGATAAATCCCCTCGATGGAAGGAAGGTCAGAGCTGATGATGGACTGGGCAGTGTTTACTCCTTTTTGTAGTCTTTTCCTCTCCAGGGCGCTCAACTTGCCGAACCAAGCCACGATGCAACCGGTCAGCATGCTCTCTACTGTGCACCTGTAGAAGTTAGAGAGAGTCTTCCTTGACAAACCGACTCTCCGTAATCTTCTCAGGAAGTAGAGGCGCTGATGAGCTTTCTTGATAATTGCATTAGTGTTCTCGGACCAGGAAAGATCTTCAGAGATGTGCACGCCCAGGAATTTGAAGCTCTTGACCCTTTCAACCATCGACCCGTTGATATAAATGGGGCTGTGGGAACTTCAGAATAGGAAGCTGACGTTTAGTTCAGAATTCAGTTCAGATTAGAGATACAGCATGGAAGCAGGCCTTTAAACCCACTGAGTCTACGCCAATGCCACTAGGGGCTAGTGGAATCAAGGGATATGGGTAGAAGGCAGGCATGGGTTATTGATTGGGGACGATCAGCCATGATCATAATGAATGGCGGTGTTGGCCCGAAGGGCCGAATGGCCTCCTCCTGCACCTATTTTCGATGTTTCTAACCATCGATCATCCATTCAGACTAGTTCTATGTTAACCCAGTTTCTCATCCACTGCTCCCGACCCACTAGGGACACTATTCAGAGGCCCGTTAACCTATAAACCTGCATGTTGTTGAGATGTGGGAGGAAACTGGAGCACCCGGAGGAAACCCAGGGAGAAAGTGCAAACTTCACACAGACAGGACCCAAAGTCAGGATCAAACCTGGATCTCTAGTGCCACGAGACATCGGCTCTACCACCTGAACCAGTGTGCCATCCTTAACCCGATCCAAAGACTTTCCGTTGGATAGGTTGCTGCATCAGATGTGCTGAGGACCCTATTTCTCTTATGATACAAACGCTGACTGATTCACTGAGATTTACCACGTCTGCATCTGCAAAGTAATTGTTTCATAGAAACATAGAAAATAGGTGCATGAGTAGGCCATTCGGCCCTTCGAGCCTGCATCGCCATTCAATATGATCATGGCTGATCATCCAACTCAGTATCCTGTACCTGCCTTCTCTCCATACCCCCTCATCCCCTTAGCCACAAGGGCCACATCTAACTCCCTCTTAAAATAGCCAATGAAGTGGCCTCAACTACCTTCTGTGGCAGAGAGTTCTAGAGATTCACCACTCTCTGTGTGAAAAATGTTTTTCTCATCTCGGACCTAAAGGATTTCCCCTCTATCCTTAAACTGTGACCCCTTGTCCTGGACTTCCCCAACATCGGGAAAATCTTCCTGCATCTAGCCTGTCCAACCCCTTAAGAATTTGTAAGTTTCTATAAGATCCCCCCTCAATCTTCTAAATTCTAGCGAGTACAAGCCGAGTCTATCCAGTCTTTCTTCATATGAAACTCCTGACATCCCAAGAATTAGTCTGGTGAACCTTCTCTGTACTCCCTCTATGGCAAGAATGTCTTTCCTCTGATTTGGAGACCAAAACTGTACGGAATACTCCAGGTGTGGTCTCACCAAGACCCTGTACAACTGCAGTAGAACCTCCCTGCTCCTATACTCAAATCCTTTTGCTATGAATGCGAACATACCATTCGCTTTCTTCACTGCCTGCTGCACCTGCATGCCTACTTTCAATGACTGGTGTACCATGACACCCAGGTCTCGTTGCATCTCCGCTTTTCTTAATCGGCCACCATTTAGATAATAGTCTACTTTCCTGTTTTTGCCACCAAAGTTGATAACCTCACATTTATCCACATTATACTGCATCTGCCATGCATTTGCGCACTCACCCAGCCTATCAAAGTCACCTTGCAGCCTCCTAGCATCCTCCTCACAGCTAACACTGCCCCCCAGCTTAGTGTCATCTGCAAACTTGGAGATGTTGCATTCAATTCCCTCATCCAAATCATTAATATATATTGTAAATAGCTGGGGTCCCAGCACTGAGCCTTGCGGTACCCCACTAGTCACTGCCTGCCATTCTGAAAATAACCCGTTTACTCCTACTCTTTGCTTCCTGTTTGCCAGCCAGTTCTCTATCCACATCAATACTGAACCCCCAATACCTTGTGCTTTAATTTTGTATACTAATCACTTATGTGGGACCTTGTCGAAAGCCTTGACCAAGTCTGGGAGCTGAACATCCTGGGATATTCAATATTCAGGAGGGATAGACAGAAAGGAAAAGAAGGTGGGGCAGCGTTGCTGGTTAGAGAAGAGATTAACGCAATGGAAAGGAAGGACATTAGCTTGGAGGATGTGAAATCGATATGGATAGAGCTGCGAAACACTAAGGGCCAGAAAAGGCTAGTGGGTGTTGTGTACAGGCCACCTAACAGTAGTAGTGGAGTTGGGGATGGCATCAAACAAGAAATTAGAAATGTGTGCAACAAAGGTAAAACAGTTATAATGGGTGACTTCAATCTACATATAGATTGGGTGAATCAAATTGGCAGGGGTGCTGAGGAAGAGGATTTCTTGGAATGTATGCAGGATAGTTATCTAAATCAACATGTAGAGGAACCAACGAGGGAGCAGGCTATTTTAGACTGGGTATTGAGTAATGAGGAAGGGTTAGTTAGCAGTCTTGTTGTACGTGCCCCCTTGGGCAAGAGTGACCAAAATATGGTTGAGTTCTTCATTAGGATGGAGAGTGACATTGTAAATTCAGAAACAATGGTTCTGAACTTAAAGAAAGGTAACTTTGAGGGTATGAGACGTAAATTGGCCAAGATTGACTGGCAATTAATAGTGAGATTAAATGAGTACTTACCAGTACGAAGTTTGATCTGTATTTTATGAGGAGTTACGATGAGGGATTACGTGAAGAACCCACCCAGCGCGCAGGCGCGGCATACTTCCAAGCAGCGGTGTGGAATCACAGATAGACACAAATTGAAGTAAAGATAGTAAAGATTAATGAGACATCAGTCCGAGTTTGATCTATATAATGAGGGTGGGAGCGGAGGGCACGTAATCCCTCATCGTAACTCCTCATAAAATACAGATCAAACTTCGTACTGGTAAGTACTCGTTTAATCTCACTATTTTACTTCGGAGTCACGTGAGTGACTACGTGAAGACTTCAAAGGTCTGTGATTTCAAACCGTGTAACAGTTTTATCACTCACTGCCGAAAGATCATCGAGGGAGGAAGTGGTAGCTAAAGACCAACGAGTTTGTTAGTTTTAAAAAACAAATGTTTATTAACAACAACAAAAATAGCTCCCCTGGGCTTTAAATTATAAATTTGCGGTTTCTAAAATTCTCTCTCCGCAAAGACGTCCTTCTCCATCAGCGGTTTGCGGTAGAATTTTTGGAATGTCGATTCCCTTGACCATCCCGCTGCACTGAGGATGTGGTCTAGGGGAACCTGCATCCGATCCGCCGCTGACGTGGACGCTGCCCTGGTTGAATGGGATTTAAAAACATCTGTGTTAATCCCTGCCATATTAAGGACCTGTTTCAACCATCTGGATATTGTCTGGCTGGTAACCCGTCCAAAAGGCTTTTTATGGCTGACCCATAAGGCTTTTTCTCCCCCTCTAAGAGTTTGGGTTGTGTCTATGTAATTATAAAGGTGGGTCACCACACACAGCCTAGGTTCTGGAGGGTATGCCCGGAAGATCAACGGGGAGTTGGATGTACCTGGTCTGCTCTGTTTGACCAACCCCGGCATGGTAAAAGTAATGGTATCTGGGGTGGTCACCATGTGGTCCAGATTTAACTGATGCAGCGACTGAACCCTCTGAGCAGAGACAAGCGCCATGAGCATGAGGGTCTTATAAGTGGACTGTTCCAGGCTCAGGGATCCCACCGGAGGCCAACCTCGAAGGTGTGACAATACTACACTAACATCCCACATATGGGTGTATCTAGGTGTAGGGGGTTTGGTGTTATAAATCCCTTTAAGGAGTTTGATAACCAGAGGGTGGGATCCAACACTATGCTGTCCTATGGGCATAAGGTATGCGGACAGGGCGCTCCGAGCTGCATTGATGGCACTGTAGCTCATCTTTAGGTCATGGTGCAGGTGGGCCAGGAACTCCAGCACATCCGAGATCGAAGCCGTCTTGTAAGATGTCCCTGCTTCCAGACAGTACTGTTCCCATTTCCTGATGTAGGTCAGGTACTGTTTCTTGGTGGAAACTCGCAGGGATGCCGACATGGTGGTGATTGTTCTCTCTGATAACCCCAATCCCCGGTAAGGTCTGTTCAGAATCTGGAAACCAGGAGGTTCAATTTTTGGTGGCATGGATGACTAATGCCAGTTACCGGGTGAGTCAATAATTGGGGGTGGTTGTGAAGGACCATAGGTGTCTCTACCACCATGTCGTGGAACATTGGGAACCATGGTTGGGTAGGCCAGTCGGGCACGACCAGAATGCCGGAGGCTGAGTCTGCCTGAATTTTCTGGAGTACCTGACTGATGAGGCAGAAGGGAGGGAAAGCATAGAAAAAGAAATTTCCTCAATCCAGCGTGAAGGCATCTACCGCTGCTGCCTCTGGGTCTGGTTCCCAAGCCACATACATGGGTAGTTGGTGATTTAGTCTAGACGCAAACAAATCTATATCTGGCGTACCATATTGCTTGACAATTCTAGCAAATAGTTTCGGGTCCAACATCCATTCGATGTTGTCATTGAATTTTCGTGACCTGGTGTCCGCCACTAAATTTAGCTTGCCTGGTAAATAGGCAGCTGATAGCCAAATATGTCTCTCGACACACCATTGCCAGATTATAGTAGTCAATTTGTCGCATGATACTGATTTTATGCCACCCATGTGCTGGATATAAGATACCGCCGTTGTGTTGTCAATCATAATCCTAACATGCACATGCCGCATATCAGATGCATATGCTTTTAGCCCATAAAAGGCGGCGAGCATTTCCAAGAAGTTAATGCCCAGTGATTGTAGTAGCGATGCCTCTGAGTTAGTCCATCTGCCACCTGTGCTGTCTATGGAGTTAGTAGCTCCCCAGCCTAAAGCACTGGCATCCGTTGTAATGGTTATGTTAGGATTGGTGACGGCGATAGGACTGTGACTGTGCCAAATATTATCGACCCACCACTGAAGTTCTGATCTGGCTTCAGTGGGTAACTCCATTTTGCGGTCATAATGCCCCCTATTAAGACGTAATGCATGAGTCTTTGCTCTTGCAAATTTTGATAATGCAAGGGCCCATGTTGGGCAGCCGGGAATGCTGCTACTATAGAGCCAATGACTCTGGCTACGTGCCGTATCCTTGGTTGCGGTATAGCAATTAAATGGTTACAAGCTTCGATGAGTGAAACTTTTTTGTCTCTGGGCAGAGTGACAGTCATATGGATAGTGTCAATAGTGAAGCCTAGGTAATCCATGTTAGTAGTAGGCTCCAATATTGATTTATCTGGGTGTAGGATGAATCCCAAAGTTTCAAGGAGTTGTTTAGTGGCTAAAACTCCTGCGACAGCTAGTTCCCTTGTTCTCCCTAATATGAGAACATCGTCCAGATAGGCCACGACTAAATGTTTTTGTTCTCTCAATTTTTTCATGGCCACTTTAAGAATTTTTGTAAATAATCTGGGAGCTGTCGTTAAACCATTGGGCAAGGCTCTGTACTGCCATAGCTGGCCCATCCAGATAAATTTCAGATATTTGTAATAATCCTTATGAATGGGTACTAAATAGTAAGCATCCTTGATATCTATGCTTGCCATGTAGTATCCCTTGGAGATCAGTTGTCTGGCAGTGACAAATGTCTCCATTTTGAAATGTTGATACTCAACAGACTGATTAAGTGACGTCAGATCAATAATAATGCGACATCCACCATCTTTCTTGGATTTGAGAAAAATATTTGATACAAATTCTTGCGGCTCGTGTGTGGTCATTTCTATGATGCCTTTAGCCACGAGCCGATCTAGTTCAGCTTGTCCTTCTACCTTCTCAACTGCTGAGGGAAGGAATACCCTTTGGGGCATGTGCTGAACTGGCGGTTCTATGCCTGGTTTGAATTCAATTTTGTATCCACTGATACTGTTGAGTATAAACTTATTGTTAGTAAGGGAACACCAAACATGCTTGAAGAACCTCAAACGTCCTCCTGTTAATTCAACACCCTTTGTCTGTGTATGTTGGCAGGAACCAGACCCACCTACCTCCATGTTTATTTGTGGGGGCGTTTCCGATAGGTTTGGCCCAAGGTTGTCCGTGTTGGTGCTACGGTGGGGCGGCGCATCTTCCCACGGCTCTGCCCTGGGCCCCGCTCTAAAAAAGAGCTCTGGGGGTAGTGGGAGGCGGTCACCAGGCTTTCACCAGCTCGGTACCTGCTGGTGGATGCTGAGGCGTGCTGCCAACTGGGTGTCTTCACCCTGCTCGGTCCTGGCGCTGCCCTCATGAGGCCTACAGGTTTGGCCGCCTCTTCCAACTCTTTGAGTTTCTTGGCCAAGTCTGCACCAAATAGCAGCGCCTCCCGTTCCGGCGCTGGAGCTTTGCAGAGGCCTGCGTATTTCGGATTGAGGGCAGGCCTGATGTTATCCCACCGTAGGCTGTTGAGCTCGTACGTGGTGTTGCACATCAACGCCAGTGCATCCTGCTGGGGTATGGAGAGCTCTTCGTTCCCGACGGACCGAGCAAAGGCGGTGATGGCTGCAGAGTGGAGCTTCAGGACCCGCTGCATTTTTACCTCGTGAGTCCTGATCTGCTGCCCCAGCTGGTTCCATATTTGCCCGTTGACAGTTTTGACCCGCAGCGCCTCGCAATTCTCTGGCGCTGTATAGGTATCAAGGGCCTGCTGGACGACCTTTTCCTGCAGCGGCTTGTTGGAAAGCCTATTGATACTGGCCGCCAGTCTAGGTGGTAGTACCATCCCGGTCGTTGGGGGCGCTGCGTACCGACCCACTACACCCAGTAGCTCTTCTTCTAGCACGCCCGGCATACTGATGTTGTCGTCCGCCTGCCCTTGGGATAGGCCAGCCCAGTCCTGGCCTCCCTTACTGCCCTCGAACAGAGAGGGTACAGAAGGGTGTGGTGATGGTAAGGAGGAGGCCAAAGCCCGTCCTCCTGGGAGATGCCTAGCCTGCATCTCCTCATCAATCATCTGTTCCAGGAGCTGCCTCATGCAGCTGATGCGGGCGTCTCCCCGTTTCGGTGGTGGAGAGCGTTCCCGTTCCTCCGACGAATCGGAGGACACCGGCCGGTCCGTTTTATGGGTAGCCTTCCTCCCTGTGCGGGGCGTCGATATCGGCAGCACAGGGGGCGGCTCGGTGTCGGGTGAGCGGGAGCGTTGAAATGGCTCCTCCGCTACGAGTGGCTGCCGCCCAGCTATGGACCCCTCCTCGGGTGGAGTAGGGCAGGCAGTCCTTCTGGCTGGTCGCTTTCGGGTGGCCATAATTCTCCACCGTTGAGCGACTCTGTAACACAAAAAAGGCACTTACCTGAGGTCTTGACTTTATGCTGCCGCTGGAGAGCCTGGCTCCAGCTGCTGCCGCTGTTGCACTGCTGACGTAATGCCGCGCCTGCGCGCTGGGTGGGTTCTTCACGTAGTCACTCACGTGACTCCGAAGTAAAATTCTAAAACGGTTGACGGTGGATATGCAATGGAAGACATTTAAAGACTGCATGGATGAACTACAAAAAATTGTTCATCCCAGTTTGCCAAAAGAATAAATCAGGGAAGGTAGTGCATCCGTGGATAACAAGGGAAATCAGGGATAGTATCAAAGCGAAGGATGATGCGTATAAATTAGACAGAAAAAGCAGCATACTAGGACTGGGAGAAATTCAGAGACCAGCAGAGGAGGACAAAGGGCTTAACTAGGAATGGAAAAATAGATTATGAAAAAAAACTGGCAGGGAACATAAAAACTGACTGCAAAAGTTTTTATAGATATGTGAAAAGAAAGAGATTAGTTAAAACAAATGTAGGTCCTTTGCAGTCAGAAACGGGTGAGTTGATCATGGGGAACAAGGATATGGTGAACCAATTGAATAACTACTTTGGTTCCGTCTTCACTAAGGAAGACATAAATAATCTGCCGGAAATAGCAGGAGACCGCGGGTCAAAGGAGTTGGAGGAATTGAGTGAAATCCAGGTTAGCCGGGAAGTGGGGTTGGGTAAATTGAATGGATTAAAGGCCGATAAATCCCCAGGGCCAGTTGGGCTGCATCCCAGAGTACTTAAGGAAGTAGCTCCAGAAATAGTGGATGCATTAGTAATAATCTTTCAAAACTCTTTAGATTCTGGAGTAGTTCCTGAGGATTGGCGGGTAGCAAACGTAACCCCATTTTTTAAGAAGGGAAGGAGAGAGAAAACGGGGAATTACAGACCAGTTAGTCTAACATCGGTAGTGGGGAAACTGCTAGAGTCAGTTATTAAAGATGGGATAGCAGCACATTTGGAAAGTGGTGAAATCATTGGACAAAGTCAGCATGGATTTACAAAAGGTAAATCATGTCTGACAAATCTTATAGAATTTTTCGAGGATGTAACTGGTAGCGTGGATAGGGGAGAACCAGTGGATGTGGTGTAGCTGGACTTCCAGAAGGCTTTCGACAAGGTCCCACATAAGAGATTAGTATACACACTTAAAGCTCACGGCATTGGGGGTTCAGTATTGATGTGGATAGAGAACTGACTGGCAAACAGGAAGCAAAGAGTAGGAGTAAACGGGTCCTTTTCACAATGGCAGGCAGTGACTAGTGGGGTACCGCAAGGCTCAGTGCTGGGACCCCAGCTATTTACAATATATACTAATGATCTGGATGAGGGAATTAAAGGCAATATCTTCAAGTTTGCGGATGACACTAAGCTGGGGGGCAGTGTTAGATGTGAGGAGGATGCTAGGAGACTGCAAGGTGACTTGGATAGGCTGGGTGAGTGGGCAAATGTTTGGCAGATGCAGTATAATGTGGATAAATGTGAGGTTATCCATTTTGGTGGCAAAAACAAGAAAGTAGACTATTATCTCAATGGTGGCCGACTAGGAAAAGGGGAGATGCAACGAGACCTGGGTGTCATGGTACACCAGTCATTGAAAGTAGGCATGCAGGTGCAGCAGGCAGTGAAGAAAGCGAATGGTATGTTAGCTTTCTTAGCAAAAGGATTTGAGTATAGGAGCAGGGAGGTTCTACTGCAGTTGTACAGGGTCTTGGTGAGACCACACCTGGAGTATTGCGTACAGTTTTGGTCTCCAAATCTGAGGAAGGACATTATTTCCATAGAGGGAGTGCAGAGGAGGTTCACCAGACTGATTCCTGGGATGTCAGGACTGTCTTATGAAGAAAGACTGGATAGACTTGGATTATACTCTCTAGAATTTAGGAGATTGAGAGGGGATCTTATAGAAACTTACAAAATTCTTAAGGGGTTGGACAGGCTAGATGCAGGAAGATTGCTCCCGATGTTGGGGAAGTCCATGACAAGGGGTCACAGCTTAAGGATAAGGCGGAAATCCTTTAAAACCGAGATGAGAAGAACTTTTTTCACACAGAGAGTGGTGAATCTCTGGAACTCTCTGCCACAGAGGGTAGTTGAGGCCAGTTCATTGGCTATATTTAAGAGGGAGTTAGATGTGGCCCTTGTGGCTAAGGGGATCAGAGGGTATGGAGGGAAGGCAGGTACGGGATACTGAGTTGGATGATCAGCCATGATCATATTGAATAGCGGTGCGGGCTCGAAGGGCCAAATGGCCTACTCCTGCACCTAATTTCTATGTTTCTATGTTTCTATGTGACTTCAATCTACATATAGATTGGGTGAATCAAATTGGCAGGGGTGCTGAGGAAGAGGATTTCTTGGAATGTATTCGGGATTGTTTTCTAAACCAACGAGAGAGCAGGCTATTCTAGACTGGGTATTGAGTAATGAGGAAGGGTTAGTTAGCAGTCTTGTGGCCCCTTGGGAAAGAGTGACTATAATATGGTTGAGTTCTTCATTTGGATGGAGAGTGACATTGTTTATGTCACTCTCCATTTACATTCCTCTACTCTCCATTTCCTCTACAGTTTCCTCATCTTGCTTCACCCTCTCTATCAAATGAATGGGTCACCATTTTAATCCAGTCCTCTCTGGTGTAAAGCTGAGGTGCAGGACCTAAGGTGCATCTAGCTCCTCTCCTTTGCACATTAGCACCTCTTCACCAGGATCAAAGTGGCACCAGATCTTTGTGGCTTCCTCCTTGATATTGGACTCCTGTCTCCGACTGAGTGTGTCAGGTCGAGAGATGCACTGAGCCAGTGACAGCTCGATCCCCACAGATCTTCCACTGTCAGTCGGCCATCCTCAACCCATCAACACAAGTGACAGAGATGTATCACCGCAGTCTCCAGCATGAACTGTTTATGCTTTCTGATGATTTGTTTTTTAAATCCCTATACCTTAAATATGCTAAGCTGCTGAATAAAATAGGACATGGGGCATTAGAATGAGAGATAGGTTTTTGTACTGAGATTTACCAAACATATTTATCTGTATAATGCTAAAATGAACAGAACAATTTGTACAGATGGCAGTACAGAGGTTTGTATGTGCTCTTGATGCTAAATGCAGATTATTTTAGTCTGCAGGTTCCACTTTTCCATTCCCTACGAAGGACTATGATCATGAATAATACATCACCCAACATAGCATGAAAAATTCATACCACATCCTTCTATAGCAATTTACTCTTTCCTAGCAGGGAAACAAGCAGTTTGAAGAGACGCAGAGGCTCAGTTTAATATCCTCTCCCTGTTGTAATCCCCAGATCAATAGGGCAAGATCCCAAGAAAGGTTTCAGGTGGCCAAGACAATCAAACACGATCCAGTCAATTAATTATCTTGGGAAACTTAGTTGAAATGCCTGTTGAGTGAATACATATCATGACAGGTTATGATGATACATTTTGGATTAACATAAAACTTGTCGAAATGCTCGTGAAAAGGTTAAAAATATGTATTATTGGACCTAGAATTGTTTGTATTGCAGCCAGGATTATTAATGGTGGTTTTGGGCTCTCGGGGGAATTAATACGAACTGGTAAATGGAAAGCGAACTTAATGCATAAAAGGATCATTGAGTTATCAAGTAAGTGCCAGCTCAAAAGTTTTTTAAGTGTTTGTTGTTTTGTAATATTTACTCCATTGGAAAGTCTTTTGAGGAAATCTATCAACATTCTGGACCTCATTTTCAGCGAGAAACTGATTATTCTTCAGATCTGTTGAAGAACTGAACACGCTGCCAGAGGTGGTGGCGGAAACAGAAAATATAGCAGTGTTTAACAGGCTTCTAGGTAGGCATATGGACATGCAGGGAATGGAGGCCCGCCCACCAGAGACTGATACATTCTTGATTAGTATAGATGTCAGAGGTTATGCGGAGAAGGCAGGAGAATGGTGTTATGAGGGAGAGGTAGATCAGCCGTGATTGAATGGCGGAGTAGACTTGATGTGCCGAATGTAGATGACATGTGCATGTACCTTTAACATAGTGACCTCACCACTACTAACCACTCCCCACATCACAAGTATAATTACAACCTTCCCACCCATTGATCCCTCTCTCTAGTTCCGGTGACAGACCACAAACAGCTAGGGCAGCAACGTACGTGTATCATGAATAAACAGTAGTAAAGACACATTGTGTTATGACTCATCTTTACACCGAATGGCCTAATTCTACTCATTTTCCTTATGACCTGATGACCTGGTGAACACCACTAGGACAACGGGCCTTCATGGTCAGATCAAGATCCCTGCACTTACAACTCGGACTTGATAATGACACCAAACTGGCGATGCTGTATACTGTATTATTGTACAACTGCTATACATTTGAACTGTATCTGAGATGCTTATCTAATATGTATCTAGGTGCTTTTGCATACTGACACTTGTACTGACTGTATACAAAAATGAATTTCACTGTTCCTCGGTACATGCGACAAATAAAGTACCATACCACACCAGATCATGTGCAGGCAGTGGAGATTAGTGTAACTTAGTATCACGTTCAACATGGTCATTTTGGGACAGAGGCCCTGCTCCTATGCTGTACTGTTATATGCTCTTATAACATATGAAACAAAAATTGGCAAGATTATAAGCAATTAAGATGGAATTATAATATTTATGTTACTATATTGTATAGATTTTTGAAACCCCTTGTGAATAGATAATTTATACATCACAGGCAGGTACAGCAAATAATCAAAAAGGTTAATAGAAAACAAATCTGAAAAAAGGGATAAAGGGTTTTGCAACTATATAAAAAATAACTAGCCAGAACTGTTTGCATCAAAAATAGATTAAATCACAAAACATTACACAAACTAGGGGGTCAATGGTCAAAGGGCAAGAATGTTTAATTGGAAGGAAGAAAAACATCTTACTTGCAGCAGTATAACAGGCCGATGAACACAATAAATGAACATAATAAATGAAAGAAAATCCTAATACTAGTGCAAAATACCTAAAGTCCTCAGTGAAACGATGCAGTTCAGAGATCATAATTTAGTTAGTGTTTTTTTAATGTTCAGGAGCATGGTGGTCGTTGAGAAGAAGCTATTCTTGAATCTGTTTTAAACATGGAAGGGCTCGTTTATTTTAAAGTTTCAAACCACTGAAGTGCTAACATAAGAAGTGATCTTAGGGGTAATTAGTGAAAAAATTAGAGAAGAAACTTGGAGTTGAAATTGAAGCATATTTCTAAATGTAAGCATAGTTGAAAGTTGTAATTCTTTTTTGAAAATAATAATTCATCTTGGTTCAATTTGTAATATTAAATCAGTAGATTTAATTCATTTCTAGTTAAATATAGATTTTGGTCGACCTAACGCATTAAGGGGGTAAATTAACAAGTTTAACACTGATAATTTTCACAAACAATTATAGCTTAATAAAATGTATATATTTTTACATAATTGCAGAAAGTAAAATCTAGAAAACTATTTAAAAAAAGCTGGACAACTTTTTCAAAGGGACTTTAAACAACTGTAAATATGATGAAGCAGATTTCAGGCGTAGAATCCTATTTCAATGAGACTGATGCGTGCAAATGATGCAAAATCTGGTTCTTTTCTTATTCACACCCTGTTAGATCATTGAATTCTCAATGATTCCTCGAGTCCAATAGTTATGTTTTAAAACTTTTATTCATCCAAGAGCTTACATACTATCCGAGTGCAGCATGAATTATGGATGCAACTACTAGTAACACTTTCCCTCGGATCAGATAGTACCTCCCTTGCCTTTCTATTTCTGGTGACACAGCTCAAAATCATGTGTAGGAAGGAACTGCAGATGCTGGTTTAAAGTGAAGATGGACACCCAAATCATCACCCATTCCTTCTCTCCAGAGATGCTGCCTGTCCCGCTGAGTTACTCCTCATTTTGTGTTTATCTACTCAAAACCACGTCTCCTTCTGAGAGCTTTAATTCCAGCCAGAAGGGTGTTTGTAACAAGACTAACCATCTCCCACATGTGGGAGCTCTCTGTTCATTCAACCAGGTTTCAACTGATCTGAACCAATCCTGCAGCATTGTTAAACATATTGTCAACAAATAATTCACAATTCTCCCTCACCCCAATTCAAATTTAAGAATGTATAATTTGAATGTTCCTTTATTTTAAATTTAAAGCTGTCACAAACGACTTAAGAATGAAAGATGATGGTCAAAAACTAAATATTTGGGATATTTAATCCCCTTAGAAATTTGAGCCGTATGGCACCATGTCAAGTTTGTGATTGCGGTTCGGAACTGCATACTTCCAGACTTCATGCCCTTGGCATATTTATGCCCTTGGCATTTATGCCAAGGTTGCACTTGTTACTCAGTTTTTAATACAGCCCAATACATCTACAAAAAATGTGGGATCATTCCCAAAAGGCATTCTCAGGCTCATGCATGCAGCTATTCCAGGTGGACATTGGACAACCGACCTGCCTTGGAGCTAATAGCTTAAAACCAGCATCTGCAGTTCCTTCTTACAGAAATACCTCTTCTCATATTTCAATTTCAAAACAATGGTTGTTGAATAAATAGCTGAGTTTACTGAAAATCTATAGGTTTTTATTGATATTGTCGTCTTCACCAGTACTGACCTGCCCATCATCAAAGGGATCTACAATATCATCAAAGGCAAAGAGCATGCTGGCCACACACTCATCTCACTACTACCATCAATAGACACTAGACAATATGTTCAGGAGTAGGCCATTCGGCCCTTCGAGCCAGCCCCGCCATTCAATGTGATCATGGCTGATTATCCACCATCAGTACCCCATTCCTGCCTTCTCCCCATATCCCCTGACTCCGCTATCTTTAAGAGCCCTATCTATCTCTCTCTTGAATCCAGAGAATCGGTCTCCATTGCCCTCTGAGGCAGAGAATTCCACAAACTCACAACTGTCTGTGTGAAGAAGTGTTTCCTCATCTCCTTTCTAAATGGCTTACCCATTATTCTTAAAAGGTGTTTAGAGAAAAGCAGTTCAGGAAGAAGGTATTCAGGATGAAGGTATTCAGTGAAATGAAAGAGCCTGAGAACCGTGACCTCCATCTTGAGAAGGAGAAGTTTAAATCGGAAGTGTCAGTGATGCAGTTGAACAAAGGGGACTATGAAGGCATGAGAGGGGAGCTGGCCAAGGTAGATGGGAAAGAGATCCTAGCAGGAATGATGGTGGAACAGCAATGGCAGGAATTTCTGGGCATAATCCGAAAGACACAGGATCATTTCATTCCAAAAATGAAGAAAGATTTTAAGGGGAGTAGGAGGCAACCGTGGCTGACAAGAGAAGTTAGGGATGGAATAAACCTAGAAAAGATGTATAACACAGCAAAGAGTAGCCAGAAGCCAGAGGATTGGGAAACTTTCATAGGACAACAGAAGGAAACAAAACAGGCAATACCGGCTGAAAAGATGAAGTACGAAGGGAAGCTGGCCAGGAATATAAAGGACAGTAAAAGCTTATTTAGATATGTTAAGGGAAAAAGAGTAGCAAAGTCAAATGTGGGTCCCTTGAAGGCAGACACGGGTGAAATTATTATGGGCAACAAGGAAATGGCAGAAGAGTTGAATAGGTTAACTTGGATCTGTATTCACTAAGGAAGACACAAACAATCTCCCAGATGTACTGGAGGACAGAGGATCTAAGGGGATAGAGGAACTGAAATTGTTTTTCATTAGGCGAGAAATAGTATTGGCTAGGCTAATGGGACTGAAGGATGATAAATCCCCTGGGCCTGATGGTCTGCATACCAGGGTCCTCAGGAAGGTGGCTCTAGAAATAGTGGACGCATTGGTGTTTATTTTCCAATGTTCAATAGATTCAGGATCAATTTCTGTGGATTGGAGCATAGCTAATGTTATCCCACTTTTCAAGAAAGGAGCGAGAGAGAAAACAGGGAATTACAGACCAGTTAGCCTGACTTCGGTGGTGGGAAAGATGCTGGAGTCAATTATTAAAGAGGTAATATGGGGCATTTGGATAGCAGTAAAAGGATTAGTCCAAGTCAACATGGATTTATGAAAGGGAAATCATGCTTGACTAACCTTCTGGAATTTTTTGAGGATGTGACAAGTAAAATGGATGAAGGGGTGCCAGTGGATGTAGTGTATCTAGACTTTCAGAAAGCCTTTGATAAGGTCCCGCACGGGAGACTGGTGACTAAAATTAGAGCACATGGTATTGGGGGTAGGGTGTTGACATGGATAGAAAATTGGTTGGCAGCCTGGAAGCAAAGAGTAGGAGTGAACGGGTCCTTTTCAGAATGGCAGGCAGTGGTGAGTGGAGTGCCGCAAGGCTCGGTGTTGGGGCCGCAACTGTTTACCATATATATTAATGATTTGGAAGAGGGAATTAGGAGCAACACTAGCAAGTTTGCGGCTGACACAAAGCTGGGTGGCAGTGTGAACTGTGAAGAGGATGTTAGGAGGTTGCAGGGTGACCTGGACAGGTTGATTGAATGGGCAGATGCGTGGCAGATGCAGTATAATATAGATAAATGTGAGGTTATCCACTTTGGCGGCAAAAACAAGGGGGCAGATTATTATCTCAATGGGGTTAGGTTAGGTAAGGGGGAGGTACAGTGAGACCTGGGTGTCCTTGTACACCGGTCACTGAAAGTTGGCGTGCAGGTACAACAGGCAGTGAAGAAAGCTAATGGAATGTTGGCCTTCACAACAAGAGGATTTGTAATTCATAATTTGAGGAAGGACATCCTTGTGATTGAGGCAGTGCAGCGTAGGTTCATGAGATTGATACCTGGGATGGCGGGACTGTCATATGAGGAAAGATTGAAAAGACTAGGCTTGCATTCACTGGAGTTTAGAAGGATGAGGAGGATCTTATAGAAACATATAAAATTATAAAAGGACTGGCTAATTCGGCACGGACTAGAAGGGTCGAGATGTCCTGTTTCCGTGCTGTAATTGTTATATGGTTATATAGTTGCAGGAAAATGTTCCCAATGTTGGGCGAGTCCAGGACCAGGGGCCACACTCTTAGAATAAAGGGGAGGTTATTTAAGACTGAGGTGAGAAAAAACTTTTTCACCCAGAGAGTTGTGAATTTATGGAATTCCCTGCCACAGAGGGCAGTGGAGGCCAAATCACTGGATGGATTTAAGAGAGAGTTAGATGGAGCTCTAGGGGCTAGTGGAGTCAAGGGATATGGGGAGAAGGCAGGCACGAGTTATTGATAGGGGATGATCAGCCATGATCCCAATGAATGGAGGTGCAGGCTGGAAGGGCCGAATGACCTCCTCCTGCACCTATTTTCTATGTTTCTATGTTTCTATGTAACTCACCAAGACACTTCAACACCACCTTCCACACCCACAACCTCTCCCAACTCAAAGACAAGGACAGCAAAAGCATGGGGAAACCACCACACAAAAGTCACCCTCCAAGTCACACAACATCCTGAATGGGACATATCACTGTGCCTTCAATGTTGCTTGGTCAGAAACCGGGAAGCCCCTCTGTATCAGCATTATCGGTACACTCACACCTCAAAGACTACAGCAAATCAAAAAAAGAGAGAGGCACAAGAGATTGTAGATACTGGAATTTTAAGCAAAAGAATAATTACTAGAGGAACTCAGATCAGGCAACATCAGTGGAGGAAATTGTATAGATGTAGTTTCACGTCAGGATCCTTCATTAGATGGTTCAAGAAGACAGCTCACCACTACCTTCCCAAGGGCATCTGGGGATGAGCTATTAAATGCTGCCTCAGTCGCAAAGCCCACATCCTTTGAATAAATGAATTTGAGCAATGAAATAAATGAAATTGAATTATTTCTATGTCTCTGATAATGTCCCAAAATATGGCTTATTTTTGTATTTGCCCAACATCTTGCCTTCAGTAACACTGAGAAATTGTTGTCATGGAGTAATGATAGTCTGTGAGAATGAGGAACATTTGCCTTTATATAAAACGTCGCATTCAATTTCTCGCAGAGCAAATCGTAAGTTATTTGTTCACGTCAATCACCTAGAATGTTAGGTGATCAATAAAGTACTAATGGCTCCTCCAATGTCAGAGAAGCTGGCTGAAAATGATAGAACACTAAAGAATCAAATCACCAACCAACTGTAGGTAAAGCCATGAAAGATGGGCCATGAAACTCAAAGGCCCTGATGACTGTGAGGAGGTTATTTGATTGATTGAAAGCTGCAGCATGGAAACAGATCCTTCAGTCCACTGAGTCCATGCTGACCATCGATCAACTGTTCGCACTATTTATATGTTATCCCACTTATTTTCTCAGAGGCCTATTATCCTACAAACACGCACATCTTTGGGATGTGGGGAAAAACCAGAACACCCAGAGAAAACCCAATCGGTCTCAGAGAGAACGGGCAAACTCTACAGAGACAGCACCCGAAGTCAGGATTGAACGCGGGTCACTGGCGCTTTGAGACAGCAGCACTACCAGCTGCACCACTGTGCCACCTACTGTAATGATGAAGTGGGGATGCATGTATGGATAAAACAGGGGATTTGAAAATCCTTGAAATAATGAGAATGCCAAGTTGAACAGTAGGATTTCATTATTTTTTTTTTCCATTTCCTGCCCATTCAGGTACTAAAGTTGGTGACTATTGACCTTAGTTTCATCTTCTTGATTTAGTATCTAGAAAACAGGAAAGTGGCAGGATTTATGTAGGTAAGGATGGAATAGGCTGTAGGAGTCAGATATTCCTGCCTATCATTGATCATTCGCTCACATTTGTAATGTTTATGGAGATCAGCCAATATTGATCCCTCAACTATTGTCAATGGCAAGAATAGCTGAAAAAAAATACTAGAGACAGGAAATATGAAAAAAACAACAACAAAGTGCTGGAAGCAGGTCAGCCATCGTCTGGGGAAGAGAGAAACGGGTTCAGATCGAAGAACTTAGGGAGTGAGACACAATTTATTTTTAAGTTAGACAGAGGGTCAGAAAGACACAAAATATTGGAGTAACTCAGTGGGACAGGCAACATCTCTGGAGAGAAAGAATCTGGTTACATTTCGGGTTGAAACCATTTTTCAGACAAGCGTTCGAGACCCAAAACGTCACCACTCTCTCCAGAGATGTTGCTTGTCCCACTGAGTTACCCCTGCAGTTTGTGTCTATTGCCGGTTTCAAGTTCAAGTTCACATTTGTTGTCACATGCACCAATCCAGGTACAGTGATATTTGAGTTACCATACAGCCATACAAGTAAAACAAACACAATACACAATAGAATTTAATAATCCAACGTCAGTAGTTCCTTCCTACACATGATGGTCAGAGAGGATTGAAACGGAGAATGGGAATCCCACTGACTAGGGATGTCATGGCAAACATATCCTCACTGTGTATATGGAGTCGTCTCATTGGTAAATCGGGTAGTGCCCCGCAACCCGTGGTCCTAACAGGTTACCTGGCAGCACTCAAACTGAGTAGTGGGGGCATCTGAGACTGACTTATTGGATGGCACTATCGGAGGGAGCCATCAATAGTCCCTGCAACCTGTTCCATAATATCCCACTTTCTCATCCGTTCCTTACACACTAGGGGCAATTCACAGAAGCCAATTAACCTGCAATGTTTAGGATGTGGCAAAAAACAACCAGAACACCTGGAGGAAATCTATGCAGTCACACAGAGAACGTGCCACACAGACAGCACCCGAGGTCAGGGTTGAACCCTAATCTGCAGCCAGTGGATGGATAAAACAGAGGATTTGAAAATCCCTGAAAAAATGAGAATGCCAAGTTGAACAGTAGGACTTCATGATCATTTTCTTTTCCATTTCCTGCTCATTCATATACTAAAGTTGGTGACTACTGACAAATAGTTTCATCTTCTTGGGTCAGTATCTAGAAAGCAGGAAAGTGGCAGGATTTATGTGGGTAACTGCCTCGTTCATCACAACTACTGACCTCCCCATCATCAAAGGGATCTATGGGAGGCGCTGCATCAAAAAGGCAGCTAGCTTCATCAAGGACCGACACCACCCTGGCCATGCTCTCATTTCACTCCTGCCATCGAGAAGAAAGTATAGAAGTCAGAAAGCTGTAACGTCCTTCTGTTCATGAACAGCTTCTTCCCAACAACCATCAGGCTATTGAACACTACAAACTCCAACTAAACTTTGAACTACTAATTGTCAGACTTTGAGCTTTGTTTTATTTTGCACTATATTGTTAATTATGTTAACTATTGAGTCCCGTGTTACAAACCAGTTGTGCTGCTGTTGTGCTGTTCCCTTTTGGTACATAGATGACAATTAAACACTCTTGGCTCATGACTCATTATGCAGGGTTTTGATCACCCTGCGGTAGGAAGGTTGTCATTAAAATGGAAAGAGTGCAGGGATTTGTGAGGATGTTGCCAGGAGTTGAGGGACTGAGCTATAGGGGGAGATTGGGCAGGCTAGAACTTAACTCCTTTGACTGCAGGAAGCTGAAGGGTGATCCTATAAAGGTTCATAAAATCGTGAGGGGAATAGATAGGATGAATGCACATATTTTTTTTCCAGGGAAGAGGAAATCAAGAACCAGGGGACATAGTTTTAATGAGAGAGGGAGAAGATTTAATAGGAGCCTGAGGGGTTGTACACACAGAGGGTGTGGGTATCAATCAATCAATCGACCTTTATTGTCATCTTGCAAGCAACAGTTGTACAGTGCAAATTGAAAAGACGTTTCCCAGGGAATAGCGGAGCATCGCACATGAAATTTAAAACATTTCACACATAATAACACTAAAAACAATCCAGTCCCTGATGGAACTGTATAAATAGTTAAAAGCAGGTAAAACACAAAGTTAAAATACATTAAACCAATCATAAAAATGTCCGGGGCAGCTGATTTGAGTGGCCAGTGCCAGTTATTAAAGTGGCCAGTGCCAGTTATTAAAGTGTCCGTGCCAGCTGCAGAATCACGTGACTGTGAGTATAGAGTGACTGTTTAGCAGTCTCACAGCCTGTGGTAGGAAGCTGTTTAGCAGTCTTGTAGTCTGGGCTTTGATGCTTCGATATCTCTTGCCTGATGGCAGGAGATCCAGGTGTATGTGGAGGGGGTGCAGTATGTCCTTAGCAATTCTCTGAGCTTTTTTCAGACAGCGGCTCTGGAACAGTTCTTGTACCGAGGGTAGGGAGACGCCAATGATCCTCTCTGCACCCCTCACTACCCTCTGCAGAGCCTTCCTGTCCGAGCAGTTGCAGATGCAGTACCACGTATTTATGCAGTACGTGAGTACAGACTCCACCGTACCCCTGTAGAAAGTCCTGAGGATGTTGGTGGGGAGTGAGGCCTGTTTTAGTTTCCTCAGGAAGTGCAGTCGCTGATGGGCCCGTTTGACAGTCCCAGTGGTGTTCCTGGACCAGGTGAGGCTGTCTGTAATTTGCACACCGAGGAACTTTATGCTCTCCACTCTCTCCACTGTAGTGCCACTGATGTTGAGGGGTGTATGCTTTGGCTGTGCCCTCCTGAAGTCGACAACCATCTCCTTCGTTTTGTCAACATTTAATTCTAGATTATTTTTGCCGCACCAGTCCACTAGTTGTTCTACTTCCTCCCTGTACATTGATTCGTCATCTCCGCTGATGAGTCCCACCACTGTTGTGTCATCCGTGAATTTTATGATCTTATTGTCCCTGAATCTGGCAGCACACTCATGTGTGAGCAATGTGAACAACAGCGGGCTGAGCACACAGCCTTGAGGGGAGCCGGTGCTCAGCGTGATCGAGCCTGAAGTGTTCTTGCCAACGCGGACTGACCGCGGTCTCTCTGTCAGAAAGTCCAAGATCCAGTGACAAAGGGTGGTGTTGAGGCCCAGCAGGGTTAGTTTCTCCACAAGTCTCTGTGGGATGATGGTGTTAAATGCTGAGCTGAAGTCAATGTACAGGATTCTGGCGTATGTGTTTTTGTTTTCCAGATGCGTGAGTACTGTGTGCAGCGTGGTAGAGATGGCATCCTCTGTAGAACGGTTGGGGCGATAGGCAAACTGGAGGGGGTCTAACGATGAGGGGAGGCTGGCAGTAATGTGGGGTTTCACCTGGCGTTCAAAACACTTCATTATTATTGGGGTCAGGGCGACAGGGCGGTAGTCATTTAGGCAGGCAACCACTGGTTTCTTCGCTATGGGGATTATCGTGGAAGTTTTGAGGCATGTGGGGACAATGGCTTGACTAAGGGAGATGTTAAAGATGTCTGTTAGCACATCTGCTAACTCCTCAGCACATTCCTTGAGCACACGTCCTGGGATGTTGTCGGGTCCGACTGCTTTCCACAGGTTGACCTTAGACAGGATTCTCCGTGTGTCCATTGAGTCTATGGTCAGGACTGGCTGGTCGGTTTGTAAGCAGGGGCTGGCTCTCCCCTTGGGTGTGGTGTTTGCTGCATCAAAACGTGCAAATAAGTTGTTCAGTTCATCTGGGAGAGAAGTGTCCCTGTCAGTTACCTGCTGCCTTGCCTTGTACCCCGTTAGTGTTTGGATTCCCTTCCACATCCTCCTGGGGTCTCCTGTGTCGCAGAGGTGTCCCTGGATTTTCCCCGCGAAGGCACGTTTCGCTGCCCTGATTCCTTTTTCCAGTGCAGTCCTGGTAGATCGAAGAGCGGCTGTGTTACCGGCTCTGTAGGCTGCATCACGAGCCCTCAGCAGCGAGCGCACCTCTGCTGTCATCCATGGCTTTTCGTTTCCACGTGCAGTGAAGGTTTTCATGATAGTGACATCCTCGGTGCACTTGGCAATGTAGCTGGTTACAGTCTCTGCGTACTCCTCGATGTTGATGAGGTCATCATAGGATGCTGCTGTCCTAAACACATCCCAGTCAGTGTGCAGGAAGCAATCCTGCAGTGCTGAGGCTGCTCCCTCTGGCCAGACCCTGGTGTGTTTTCTCCCCGCTCTGACTTGTTTTTGCAGAGGTCTGTAGGCTGGTGTTAAAAACACTGAAATGTGGTCCGAGTGGCCCAGGTGAGGGCGTGAGGCTGCCTTGTAAGCCTCTGGGGTGTTGGTGTAAACCAAGTCCAAGATGTTCTCTCCCCTGGTCTCAAAATCCACATATTGCTTGAATTTTGGGAGCACAGTCTTAAGGCTGGTGTGATTAAAATCCCCGGCCACCACAATGAAGCTATCAGGATGTTTGGTCTGGAACTCACTGATGGCGTCATGCAGAGCTCCCAGTGATTCGTTGGCCTTAGAATTTACATTTGCACTTGGAGCAACATATACAGCCACAACAAAAACAACGGAGAATTCCCTTGGCAGATAGAAAGGCCGACATTTCACGATGAAGAATTCTATCAGCGGAGAGCAGTGTTTCCCGGCTATCATAGCGTTCACACACCAGTCCTTGTTTATGTACAAGCACAGGCCTCCACCTCGGCTGTTACCAGAGCTAGCTGCCTCTCTGTCCACACGGAACAATGTAATTCCCTCCAGCCATGATTCCGTGAAAACAAACACACAGCAGTCTCTTATATCCCGGTATGTTGTCTTGAGAAGACGCAGTTCGTCAAGTTTGTTGTCCAGGGAGCGAACATGAGAGAGGAGAAGCGAGGGCACTGCAGGATGTGGAATGAACTGCTAGAGGAGGTAGTTAGGGAATGTACTATAACAACATTTAAAATACATTGGGACAGATACATGGATAGGAAAGGATTAGAGAGAAGATAGACACAAAAAGCTGGAGTAATTCAGCAGGACAGGCAGCGTCTCTGGAGAGAAGGAATGGGTGACGTTTCGGGTCGAGACCCATCAGAAATATGGACTAAAGATGTGCAAATAGAATTAATGTAGTTGGTCAGCATTGACTAGTTGGGCCAAAGGGCTTGTTACCATACTGTATGACTATGACTTTACATCTCTAGGAGAGTGGGAATATTTGACCCTAAATTCTTTGACACTGGCAGACGAAGCAATATTACATTGTTTGAAATCTACAAATCCTACACATAGATTGTTTGAAAATGAGTTGTGACTTAAGGTTGATTTCATAGTGCATGGTTCACATTCCCTATACCTTTGAATGTGGCCACAATATGAATTATTGATATGGAAAGTTTTATTGCAGAGCCACCTTCCCCTCCATGACCCCTTTCCGTGGGTTCACAGTAAACAAACACTCACAAAGCACAAAATATGGCTGGAATTTGCTAATCCTTGATCCAATTGGTGAATAAGCACGACTGTGTTGATGAGGTCAGTGAACCGTTCAGCACCATCAACATTTCAAAAATGTTTAATTGTCATATGCACTGACAATGGAACAATAACATCCTTATGTGCTGCAGGCCTGTTCACAGTACTCATCAATAACAAAATAGTAAAATATGTCAATAAATTAAAACCCCCAATACTGCTGCAACAAGCCCAAAGTCATTTGTGCAACCAAGACAGTTCATGACGACACACTTATCTATGTTTTCCAGAGATGCTGCCTGACCCACTGAGTTACTCCAGCACTTTGTGTCTTTTTTCTGCAAACTAGCATCTGCAGTTGCTTGTGGCCACAGTTCATGGTTCATAGTTTAGTTAGTGTCTTGTAGTGTTCAGGAGCCTGACGGTTACTGGGACAAAGCTATTCTTCAACCTGAAGGTAAATATTTTCAGACTCCTACACCTTCTTCCCATTGGCAGGAGTGAAATAAGGGCATGGCCGGGGTGCTGTGGGTCTTTGAAGGTGTTGGTAGCCTTTTTGAGGCAGCGCCTGCTATAGATCCCTTCGATGGTGGGGAGGTCAGTACCAGGCTGTGATGCTACCAGCCAACATGTTCTCTACTGTACATTTGTGCAATGATACAGGTGCCAGACACATCACAAAATAGCAAAAGACCGGGAATTTATGGAATTGCTGTTGAATATTGTAAAGAAACATCAACAGCAAACATGAGAAAACGTCACCCATCAGTGGTTGAGATGTTGAAAGTCCAATTCACTCGCATTCCCTGCTGTCAGAGAGAATTGATAATCTAATCGAGAGTTTAGCTGTTATTATTTGAAGCATTCTGTGTTGTGTACTGCCAAATCGTCGGGATAGTTTTTCAATGCCACTGTTTCTAAAAAGGGCATCAGTTAAGCTTCTCCACATATGTTTCACAAGGAAGCCGATGACATTCACATAACGTGGCCTTGAACAGATATTCACAGAACATTGCAAATTGATTTTAGGATGAGCATGCGGGCAGCATGTAGAACAAAACAGACCGCTTCAGATCTCTAGAAACTGTGATAAAACATACTTTAATTTAATACTTTCCCTCTTTTTGCCACAGTTATGCTGAGTTTTGTGTCAGTTCTTCAATCCATTTCAGGCACTATCAACCTTTGTTGGAACCTTAAACTCCTGTAGCCCATCATACTGCTGGATCATCCACCATGTTACCAATTTTTATCTCCGGTGACCACTTAGAAAAGTCAGAATACATAAAAATGGAAGAAATAAATGATTTACGTTATAAGTATTGCAGTATACATTGGGCAAAATCAGTTGTTTCCATATTTTATGTTGATGTATTCCAGGTCAAAAACCAGTATAAACATGTAAGTAAAACATGCCAACTGATGCAAAGCATCCTGTTGAATTCCTTTGTTTGTTACTTTGCATTGCTTTGTTCTTTTAGGGGTCACAGCTTAAGGATAAAGGGGAAATCCTTTAAAACCGAGATGAGAAGAACTTTTTTCACGCAGAGAGTGGTGAATCTCTGGAACTCTCTGCCACAGAGGGTAGTTGAGGCCAGTTCATTGGCTATATTTAAGAGGGAGTTAGATGTGGCCCTTGTGGCTAAGGGGATCAGGGGGTATGGGGAGAAGGCAGGTACGGGATACTGAGTTGGATGATCAGCCATGATCATATTGAATGGCGGTGCAGGCTCGAAGGGCCGAATGGCCTACTCCTGCACCTAATTTCTATGTTTCTATGTTTCTATGTTGTTTATTCTTGCTATTTTGAGGCATTGATCTTGTTGCTTGTTTTGAATGTGGGACTGATTGAGGAGCAGAGTACAAGGAAGGAACAAGTCAGTGGTGATAGGTGGCTGGAGGAAGCACATCCTAATGTACATGGAAGGAAATTAGGAAGAAGGGAAAAATGCTATGAGATAGAGAAATATCTGGAGTACCTGACCTCTTCTGTGAGTTTAAGTGGCAGGAGTGAAGGATATATAGAATTTGACATGAATTGAGGGGAAAGGAGAATTGATTGATTAAAATATACAGCGTGGAAACAGGCCTGTGGCTCATCGAATCCACTAGTTCTGTTATCTCAATTTCTCATCCACTCCCTACACACAATGGGGCAATTTACAATTCACCTACAAACCCATATACTGTATGGATGTGGTGGAAACCCAAGCACTCAGAGGAAACCAACACAACCACAGGGAGAAACTCCACACAACAGCACCCGAGGTTGAACCAGGATCTCTGTGGTGGAGTTGCTGTATACGGAGTTGATACATTCTTCCTGTGACCCTGTGGGTTACTCTGGCAGCTCTCGTTTCCTCCTACAAAGTTTTGTACAAGTTTGTTGGTTAATTGTCTTCGGTAGGAATTGTAAATTGTAAATTATCCCTAGAGTGTAGGATAGTGCTGGTGTAAGGGGATCGCTGATCAGCACGGAATCGGTGGGCAGAAGGGCCTGTTGCCGTGTTGTATCTCTAAGCCTAAAAACTAAACCTAAAGATATAATTAGAGTTTCCTAAAGAACAAAGATTCGGGTGGCAGGTTAAACTGAAAGTTTTAATTCATGTTTGAAGTCAAAATATCAGATGCTCATTGAACCCTTAAGGAAGTGTGTCAATACTGATTGAACCTTTGGATATGTTTTATCTAGACTTCCTATTTTGAGAAAATAGTTTGTTTCTGTGAAGGAGGATTCATCTCCGTGTTATCTATCAGGAATAAAAAAATATTCATAAAATATTCATAAAGCTGGAAAAACTCAGCAGGTGAAACAGTTGCTTACAGGGAGAAAAAACATCAATGTTTCAAGTTGATGATTTTTCCCAGAGTACTGGTATTCTGATGAAATGTCATTTGTCTGAACTAATCTTTCTCAATATGTAGATGAAGGCAGACGTGCCGAATATTTACAGTATTCTTTGTCACTAGGAAGAGCTAGCTAACTGGATACAGAATTGGCTTCATGGAAGCTGGCAGATGGTGGAATGTTGTCTTTCATTGTGAATGCCTGTGACTAGTGGTGTGCCTGAAGGATTGATGTTGGCCATATTGTGGTGCTGTTTGTCGTTTAAATCTATAATTTGGATGAGAATGTAGAAGGCATGAACAGTAATTTTGCAGACGACACTTGAGTAGGCGGTATCCTAGTCAGTGAAGATCGTTATCCAAAATTACAACAATCTTTATCAGCTGTGCAAGTGGGCTGAGGAATGTCTAATGGTGTTTCAATGTAGATAAGTGAAAGGTGTTGCATTTTTGGAAATCAAACCAGGAAAGGATTTTCACGATGAATGAGTGTTATAAAGCAGAGGGATCTGACAACATGGATACTGTATACAGTTCCCTGAAAGTAGAGTCACAGTTGGAGAAGGGCGGCATGGTGGTGCAGTGGAAGAGTTGTTGCCTTACAGTGCTTGCAGCACCGGAGACGCGGGTTCGATCCCGACTATGGGTGTTATCTGTACGGAGTTTGTACGTTCTCCTCGTGACCTGTGTGGGTTTTCTCTGAGATCTTCCGTTTCCTCCCACATTCCAAAGACGTACAGGTATGTAGGTAAATAGGCTTGATAAATGTAAAAATTATCCCTAGTGTGTGTAGGATAGTAGGATGAGGGGATCGCTGGTCTGCTCAGACCCGGTGGGCCGAAGGGCCTGTTTCCGTGCTGTATCTCCAAACTAAACTGTTAGATAGGGTGGTAAAGAAATATTTTTGTTACATTGGCCAGTCATGTTATTGTGTATAGAAGTTACAATTGTACAAAATGTAGATGAGGCCACATTTGGAGTACAGTATTCAGTTTTAGACACTCTGCTACAAGAAAATTGCCATGGCTCGAGTGCCTGAGCTACAGGGAAATGTTGTGTGTAGGAAGGAACTGAGATGCTGGTTTACACCGAAGATTGACACAAAATGCTGGAGTAACTCAGCGGGACAGGCAGCATCTCTGGATAGAAGGAATGGGTGATGTCTTGTGTCGAGACCCTTCTTCAGAAGGCTAGATCTTTGTTTCTTGGAATGCAGGAGTTGCTGGGATGACCTTTATACAATGATGTGGTGAATAGATATGGTGAATGCTCAGTATCTTTTTGCCCAAGTTAGAGGAATCAAGAACCAGAGGAAAGATTTAAAAGTAAGTGTTTAGGAGGGTAAAGGATTGAGTGGATTTGGCATTTCCAATGGTAACTCAAAAAACTCAGACATAATGGATAATCACATGACTCAAGATGAGCCATAAGGAAGGACAATGAAGATATAGGAATGTTATGTCCCAAAATGTGAAACTATAGAAGTACAGTGCACCAACGCAATGATGACAAGATGCAGTGCGCTGCCTTCCTCAGCTGCAGCAGTCTTTCTGGTGAACATTCTCCCACATTGCTATTGAGCACAGAATTCCAGGATGTAGGCTGCGAAGTTAATGCAACTATATGTATTTCCAAATTAGAAATATGTGCCAGTTGCAAGACAATCTGGGAGTTACCATGTCTTTTGCCATTTCCTTCTTGGTTGTAGCATTTGGAGGTGTTGTCAGAGGAAGCTGGGTAATCAACTACTGTACATTGCACTGCAGCAATGGTACTGATTCTGGAGGGAATTAATGTTTATGGTGGTGGATAAAATACCACTTAAGATGGCTGCTTTGTCTTGTTAGATGCTAAGCTTCATGAGTGTCATTGTTGCTGCACTCAACATGCTCTTGTCCTGTGCCTTCCTGTGGGCTGGGGCTTGGGCTGTGATAGAGGTAATTGTGTGTTTAACCTGTACCCTGAAACTGGATTTCATCTGGGGCCCAGTCACTCGCTTAATTATGGCTCAGATCAGGACAACACACAAAGAAAACCTCATACAGCAGTGGTGAGTATCCTGAACAAGTTGGTTTGTTTACAGCCCTGGTAATATGTACAGGGATGTTGTTGCAGCCCTGCTGGAGTGAGATTTGAAAACATCAGTGTTCACTCCAGCACAAGCCAAACCCCGTTTTAATCACCTGGGGATGGTCTATACTGATACCTACATATGAGTTTTTTTGTAACTAACAAACATTGCTAGTTCAGAGCCTCTAAGGCTCTAGGTGACATAATGCACTGTTGTAGATGTGTGACCACACACGCAACCAAAGGTCCATGGGGTATGCCATGAAACTAGTTTGAGACCTGACTCCCCAGGTCTACTCTGTAAGACTAAGTCATGAAAATAAAATGTTATATTATTTACAGATGTAACCATCCTGTCCAGTCGCAGCTTATGCAAACGACTGGACCCGTTGCGCTGAAAACCAGCGCCATGAGCATAACCACTTTGTAAGTGATTTTGACCGAGGACAGGGATGTAGCTGGAGCATCAGCAGAACATAAACATCCCATATCTCTGAGTACCTGGGCCTGGGGGAATTTGAGTTGAAGATATCCTTCATAAATCTGGATATCAGAGGTCGCGACCCGACAGCGTGGTGTCCCGACCCCAGCAAAATTTCTGAAAGCAGTTTATTCCAAATTGTGCATTGCACATCAATGCCAGGGCATCCTGCTGGACGTCCGATAGCCTGCCATCCATAGTCTCCCCAGATAGCGTTGTTCACTGCCGGCACTATGTGACGTGTGGTCACTGATGCTTGTACCCTTGGACTGGCAAAGTCCACGGACCATATCAGGATGAAACATCACCTCAGTGGGATGAACGCCCTGTGGACGCCATCCATGTTCCATCTGGGTAAAAAACGTCCGAGGACGTATCCATGTCGAAGTGGATACTTTTCCATAGCCGGGTTTTTCCCCGTGCCGGGTTCCCCCGTGGAGCCTGGATCCCCCCGGTCTTGGTAGCCGGGTTTTCCACTGAACCGGGTATCCCCCCGAGCCAGGTTTCCCTCATGGAGCCGGGATTCTCCACAGTCTCCATAGCTGGGTTTCCCCGTCAGGAATTCCAACCCGGATCGTCAGCAGGAACTCTGTAAAATAGCTTCCTGCAAGTAAAGCATAACCTGAAAATAAGTTTGAAACTTACCTGCAGGGTTTGGAAACTTACTGCTGAGGAGCAGCGTGCCTGCCAGCCAGTCGTGAGCCACGCATTAGACGATATGACGCGCATGCGGGCTGGCGGGCTCTTCACGTAGTCACTCACGTGACTTTGAAGTAAAATTTAACATCAACTTACATAACGCCCATCTGCAAAACAAATCCCCCCTCACTTTTATCAACCTATCACTTGCTATCACCACCGTCAACGTTCTTTTCCAGCTTCCCCTCCTCCTCTATTCCATCAATCTGAAGAAGGGTCCCAATCCAAAATGTAGCCTATCCATTCCCTCCACTGTTGCTTCCTGAACCGCTGTGTTAATCTCGCACTTTGTCTTTTGATCAAGATCTGATTAGAAAAGAATAGGACGGAGCCAGTTTTATACATAAACATTGGGGTTTTTGGCGTAATGACCCTATGATCTGGACCTCATGATCATGATGCCACCTACCTCAGTTCATCTCACTCTATCTATTCCTTCAATCTTTCCTTCTCGATGTCGTAACTTACCTTTTTTATCAATGCGTCCAAACTACTTGCCATGTCTCTTTCCTGTAGAATTAATTCAATTTTTCGGAGTAATTGCAATCCCAATTTCACAACGCTTATTTTATTAGTAAACCCAAACAGATCTGAGTAATAAGATACAGTTCACATTGAAACCTCACATAATAATTAATATTTATGCTTTTGGAAAATGAGTGCAAGTGACAGGCATTTCATTCCACTGATAATTATCTTTTCCAAAGCACTTTTAACATATTTTTAAGTGCAACTTTCAAAAGCCAGCATCGCTACAAGGTGCTTCTGCAGGGTCAGTCTTTTGAGTGGAATAGTCCATCAATCATACTGATTTGTGGCTCAATTGGGCAGTAGATTGATGAACATGCCAAGTTTTATCTTTTGATTTATCTTGTCTCTTATGCTTTTTCAACCTTGGTGGTGTCCTACATCAAGTGTCTTGGCTTTTCACCTCAGTTTCTCAAAATAAAAGTAGAAGCTTTACCAAGCTGACAAATCTACTGGACGATTTTCACTGCTGTTGTTATCAGACATGTTCTCTGAGAGCAAAGGCATTCGGAGGGAAATTTGACATTGGGTAAATTGATTGAAACATGCTGTATTACATGTTTGCGAAAAGGGCAGCACAGTTTTGCAGCGGTAGAGTTGCTGCCTTAAGGGTCTGTCCCACTTAGGCGACTTTTCGGCGACTGCCGGCGACAGTCACGATTGTAGCGAAGACATGATTAGGAGCAATTTACAGAGGCCAATTAACCTACAAACATGTGAGTCTTTGGGATGTGGGAGGAAAACCAGATGACAATTAAATTGACTCTTGACTCTCTTGATTACCGGAAGAAAACCCACGATGTCTCATGGAGATTGTGCAAACTTCACACAGGCAGCACCCAGGATCAAACCCAGGTCTCTGCTGCTGTGAGACAACAACTCTACCACATTCTCTACTGTACCATCTGGAAGTAGGCAGTTTTGGAGGAGCTACCAACTTCAATGCTTTTGATGACGGATTGTGTAATGAGAACCAGGCAGGGCGATAAAAAATAGTAAGATTAAACGAGAACTTACCAGTTTGAAGTTTGGTCGTTATTTTATGAGGTGTAACGTTGAGGGATTACGTGAAGAACTCCGCCAGGACGCATGCGTGTCATTCTTCAAAACAGCGGTGTGAAATCACAGATAACTGTAATGACTCAACATAGTAAGATTAGTGAAGAGATACCAGTTGAGTATATGATCAAGGGTGCGAGCGGAGGGCACGTATTCCCTCAACGTTACTCCTCATAAAATAACAATCAAACTTCAAACTGGTAAGTTCTCGTTTAATCTTACTATTTTACTTCGGAGTCACGTGAGTGACTACGTGAAGATTTTAAAGCTCTGTGATTTCATGCCGTGGAAACGAGTCCATGCATCACATCTGCCTTGATTATGGGGAGAATAGTGTTAGCATCATTAGACATCAATACGATATTGAAAACCCAACGATAAATATATTAACACCAAATTATAGCCCCTATTTATGAGGTAAATTATATTACAGAACTTAAAATTGTTTCTGCGAATGTTCCAGGTTCAATGACTGGTTTGTTATAAAATCGTTGGAAAGTTTTCTCCGTTGACCATACTGCTGTCTTGAGGATTTGGTCCATAGGAACATCCAACTTCATAGCTGCCGATGTAGCTGCAGCCCTGGTGGAGTGAAATTTAAAAATGCTAGTGTCTACTCCAGCCTTCAGTAGGACCTGTTTTAGCCATCTAGAGATGGTCTGGACTGTCACTGTTTTGAGTGACTGTTTATAGCTGATTAAGTGACAATTCTTTCCCTCTGATGATCTTAGTATACTCCATATATAATAGTAAGTGTGTTACAATACAGAGACGATCATCTGTCTGGTAGGCCCTGAATTCTGTTTTTAGGTCTGCTGACCCCTGTCTGTTTTGTTTGACTAATTCATTGATGTGAAAAGTTAAATTTCCAGATGAAATAGTCATGTTGTCCAGCCTTAGATTCTGTAGTGACTGGACCCTATGTGACGTGACCAAGGCCATCAGCATGACTGTTTTCATAGTCAGTTTCTGTAGGGACAGAGCTGTAGCTGGAGACCAGTTTCTTAACATGGTCAGTACAATGCTTACATCCCATATTTGGGAGTACCTGGTTCTTGGGGGATTAACATTAAAAATGCCCCTCATAAGTTTGGTTACCAGGGTGTGTCCCAACAGAATGCCGCTCTGTTCCTTGCCACAGGTGTGTTGACAGAGCACTTCTGGCGCAGTTGATGGCACTATGACTGAGCTTCTCATCATAATGGAGGCTTGCCAGGAATTCCAGAACAGACGGGATGTTCATAGATCTGTGGGTGATGTTCATTGTTGTGACAGTACTTCCCATTTCTTAATGACACCAAGTACTGTTTTTTGGTGGACTGTCCGTGGCCCGCTGAAAAAATATCCACTGTTCGGTCCGTCAGTCCCAGATGTAATAGAGGTGCTTTCAAACTATACAATTTATAGGTTTATATAATTATGACATGGGTAACTTCCCCTTGTTGTGGGATGAACCAGTAAATTAGGTCTATGATGGATGGTGATGCATGGTTCTAATACCATGTCGAGTATCACCGGGACCCATGGTTGAGTAGGCCAATCGGGTACTATCAAAATACCAGACGCGGAGTATTGCTGTATATTCCTAAAAACCCGACTGATGAGGCAGAAAGGAGGGAATGCATAAATAAGCAATCCCCCAATGCAGTGAAAATGCATCCGTTGCCACTGCCCCAGGTTCTGGTTCCCATGAACATAATTCGATAGCTGGTGTGAGCCTGGATGCGAATAGGTCGATATCTGGTGTTCCATACCGTGCTGTAATTTCAGCAAATACATTTTTATCCAACATCCATTCAGTGTTTTCATTGAATTTGCGTGACCTGTTGTCTGCCACTAAATTTAGTTTACCTGGTAAGTAGGTAGCTGATATCCAAATATCTCTCTGTGGATACACTATTGCCAAATTGTGTTGGCCAGATTGTCACATAATGTCAATTTGTTTCCACCCATTTGTAGTTTAACAACATGCTGGTGATATAACCCAGAACAATATGACTTAAGGCCATGGAATGCACTTAACATTCCCAGGTAGTTTATGCACAGTGTTTGTAATAATGATGCCTCCTGTGCATTCCATCTCCCCCACAGCTGGAGATGGAATTGGTAGCACCCCATCCAAGTGCACTGGCATCAGTTTGTAGTTCCATAGACGGGTAGCTGATAATATTTGGATTGGAACAATGCCTAATGTTATATTTCCACCATTTTAGTTCCATTATGGCCTCTGTTGATAGCTTCATTGGTCTGTCAAAATGACCACCATAATTTTTGAGTGCTCGTATTTTAGCCCTCTGTAAGTTTTGATAATGTAAAGGTCCGATTTGTGTGGCTGGAAACGCAGCCACTATAATGCCAATTATTCTTGCTACCAGTCTGATGGATGGTTTTGTGATGTCAATGTTTTTGCTGCAAGCCTCCATGAAGGCTGTAACCTTTTCTTTCGGCAAAGTCACTGACATGTGAACTGAGTTAAGGGTGAACCACAGATGATCCATTGTGTTAAATAACATCTGTGGTCACCTCTAATGGGTACTGTATAGTAAGCATCTTTTAAAACGATGCTTGCCATGTAGTAACCTAGGAAATCAGTTGCTTAGCAGTAACAAAGGTTTCCATCAAGTATGAATATATGGTACGAAAGTATTCAAATTAGTGAAATCTATGATGATGCGGCAACCACCATTTTGTTTATGATAAGATTTTGGACACGAATTCCTGTGATTCGTGTTGGGTTTCCTACATTACTCCTTTTTTATATGGCCACTGCAGTTCAGCATGCGCTTTTGATTTTTCTTTGCCTGTAAGCACGAACATTCGGTTCGGTACATGCTGATCTGGAAGATTATGTTTTTGTATAAATTCTATGGTATAACTCTATACTTCTGAAAATATAAGTGTCGGTAGTTAATTTATTCCATGCATCCAGATAGAATTGTAATCTCCCACCAACCTCGTAAGGAACCAGACCCACCTACCTCCATGGTTACTATTGGCTGGTTTGTTACTTTTTCGGCATCCTCCGTGGCACGTTGAGGCGCCCGTGTCTGGACCTGTAGTTGGGTCGGTGTTGAGGGTCAGCGCATTCCCCAGGAAGGCCAGTCTGGGCCATGGCCTAAAAAGACCGATGTTGAGTGTTCCTGGCCTTTGAGCTTTCACCAGTTTGTCTTGGCCGACTGGGGTGCTTTCTCCCTGGCCAAAGTAGTTTTTAGACGTTGCTTTAATGAGCCCCAGGGTTTTACCCTCTTCGTCAAGTTCTTTTACCTGTTTTGATAAGTTGCCTCCAAATAGTAATATTGGTGGTTTGGAGGTTCCAGGTTTGCATAGGCCTGCAAATTAGGGTCTAAAGCCGGTTGGATGGCACTTCTTCCTAATGCTGTTTAATCGTATTGGTAGTTGCAAAATAAAGCCAGTGCACCCTGGTGATCTTGTGTCATGTCTTTTTTGTTTATTGTGTGGGCAAAAACCGTAATTCCCTCTGTTAGGACTTTCAGAACTTTCTGTAGTTTCAAGTCCCTGGCTCTGATTGAGGTTCCGACATGTTTTCAAATACACTGGTTGACACTGGGAACATTCAGTGTTTTGCAGTTCCCTGGTGGTAAGTGTCTTGCTGTGGTGTCCAATAATGCCTGTCCTTATAGCTGATTGAATGACAAGTAGTCGATACTTGCAGCTATTTTAGGTTCCAGTTTTGGCCAGTTTGGCCGGGTTGAATAAACTGGGACACCATATCCAATAGGTTTTCTTGCACCCCATGTGCACTAGGGGTATGTTCCGCACACCTCTTCAGGGTCAGCCCAGAATTGACCCCCTGTACTCCCCTCTGATGAGGGAGAAACACTGTGCAGCCCTACAAGAGGTACTGCTGTAGGATTTACTAGCTGCCCACTGTGACTAGTCTCCATCTCCTGGAGCCTGTCACTTTGGAGTACTTGCTCCAACAGCCGCTCCAATTGGCTCCAATGCTCTCGGGCACTGGCCACTCGCGGCTGCTCCAGTTCCTGCAGCCGCTCCAACCGGCTCCAATGCTCACGGGCACTGGCCGTCGCAGCTGCTCCTGAAGTCGCTCCTGCTTCAGTTCCTGCAGCCGCTCCAACTGGCTCCAATGCTCATGGGCACTGGCCGTCGCAGCTGCTCTTGTTCCCCGCTCCCAGCCGCTCCAACCGGCTCCAATGCGCACGGGCACTGGCCGCTCGCGGCTGCTCCTGAAGCCACTCCAACCGACCCCAATGCTCACGGGCACTGGCCGCTCGCGGCTATTCAGAGTCGGACTCATCGGAGTCAATGACTCTGTTAGTTTTTTGCTTTGCTTTACCGCCCGGCCGTGGCCAGTGCGGGAGCGAAGTCGGGCACAGCTGTTCCCGTTTCGGGAGATTGGCGTGCCGTTGGCTGCTGCTGCCGGCTGCCCGCAAGTCCGTAGTTCTCCCCCGCCAGCTTTTCCGCAGCCTTCGTGGATCTGTCCATGCCTCCACCTGTAAGGTAAGTGGAAGGAACGCAAAGTCTCCTTACCTGCTGTTCCCGGCTTTCAAATTCTACCGCTAAGGGGAACGTTGTTCCCCCTGCTGTGACTCGTTGCAATGCGTGTAGCGATATGACACGCATGCGTCCTGGCGGGGTTCTTCACGCAGTCACTCACATGACTCAGAAGAAAAATAAGAACACAACTCAGGGATACATGGACAATGCAAAGAAGCAGAAGATGTAACCAAAGGAAAACAAAATAAAGTATAAGATGTAGACACAAATAACTGGTTGCTGGTTTATATAAAAGACACAAAGTGCTGGAATAACAACAGGTCAGGCAGCATATCTGAAGAACATGGATAGATGATATTGTTCAGACTGATTGCGGTGGGGAGGAGGGGAACTGAACGAGAGGAGGGGGCAGGACAAATCCTGGTGAGTGATGGGTGAATACAGAGGTGAGGGGCCGGGGGGGGGGGGGGGGGGGGGGGGGTTTGATAGGCAGATGGTTGGACAAAGGCCAGAGATGGAAAGACATAAAGTGTGAGCTAAGATTAGAAGAGGCGCGAATTGTGAAATTAAAGAAAGGGAGATAGGTGGAAGGGAAAAGGGAAGGGTACAAAGGGTACAAGTCCAAGTGGGATGCAAGTAAGAGGAGGGGGAGCCAAACCAAAAGTTGCTTGCAGGTTAGTTACCTAAAATGAAATGCTCATACTGTTAGCTTGTAAGCTATCCAAGTGGAATATGAGGTACTGTTTCTCCAGTTTGTGCCTTCAAGAGCTGTGCCTGAATATAGAGTGGCACAGTAGTGCAGCTGGTAGAGTTGATGCATCAAGGTGCTAGAGGCCTGGGGTGATCCTGACCTTGGGTGCTGTCTGTGTGGAGTTTGCATGTTCTTTCTGGGACCGTGTGGGTTTCCTCCGGGTGCTGCCCCTTCCCAGAACACAGAACATAGAACAGAACAGCACAGGCCATTCTCATACCTGCCTCCATCACAACCCCTGGCATAGTGCCCAGGCACCCACCACTCTGGGTAAATTATTTGCCCCACACATTTGCTTTAGACTTTGCCCCTGTCACCTTAAAGCTGTATCCTCTAGTCTTTCACAATTCCACCTTGGGGAAAAGGTTCCAATTTCTGACTTCTGACATTAGCTTGGAGGATGTGGAATCGATATGGGTAGAGCTGCGAAACACTAAGGGGCAGAAAAAGCTTGTGGGAGTTGTGTACCGGCCACCTAACAGTAGTAGTGTAGTTGGGAAACAGGAAATTAGAAATGCGTGCAACAAAGTTAAAACAATTATAATGGGTGACTTCAATTTACATATAGATTGGGTGAATCAAATTGGCAGGGGTGCTGAGGAAGAAGATTTCTTGGAATGTATGCGGGATAGTTTTCTAAACCAACATGTAGAGGAACCAACGAGAGAGCAAGCTATTCTAGACTGGGTATTGAGTCATGAGAAAGGGTTAGTTTGCAATCTTGTTGTGCGTGCCCCCTTGGGCAAGAGTGACCATAATATGGTTGAGTTCTTCATTAGGATGGAGAGTGACATTGTTAATTCAGAAACAAGGGTCCTGAACTTAAAGAAAGGTGACTTTGAGGGTATGAGACGTGAATTGGCCAAGATAGACTGGCAAATGATTCTTAAAGGGTTGACGGTGGATATGCAATGGAAGGCATTTAAAGACTGCATGGATGAACTACAACAATTGTTCATCCCAGTTTGGCAAAAGAATAAATCAGGGAAGGTAGTGCATCCGTGGATAACAAGGGAAATCAGGGATAGTATCAAAACAAAAGATGAAGCGTACAAATTAGCCAGAACAAGCAGCCTACCAGAGGACTGGGAGAAATTCAGAGTCCAGCAGAGGAGGACAAAAGGCTTAATTAGGAAAGGGAAAATAGATTATGAAAGAAAACTGTCAGGGTACATAAAAACTGATTGCAAAAGTTTTTATAGATATGTGAAGAGGAAAAGATTAGTTAAAACAAATGTAGGTCCCTTGCAGTCAGAAACAGGCAAATTGATCATGGAGAACAAGGACATGACAGACCAATTGAATAACTACTTTGGTTCTGCCTTCACTAAGGAAGACATAAATAATCTGCCAGAAATAGCAAGGGACCGGGGGTTAAATGAGATGGAGAAACTGAGTGAAATCCAGGTTAGCCGGGAAGTGGTGTTAGATAAATTGAATGGATTAAAGGCCGATAAATCCCCAGGGCCAGAATAATTTTTCAAAACTCTTTAGATTCTGGAGTAGTTTCTGAGGACTGGAGGGTAGCTAATGTAACCGCACTTTTTAAAAAGGGAGGGAGAGAGAAAAAACGGGGAATTACAGACCAGTTAGTCTAACATCCGTGGTGGGGGAAATTCTGGAGTCGTTATTAAAGATGGGATAGCAGCGCATTTGGAAAGTGGTGAATTCATTGGACAAAGTCAGCATGGATTTATGAAAGGTAAATCATCTGACGAATCTTATAGAATTTTTCGAGGATGCAACTAGTAGAGTGGATAAGGGAGAACCAGCAGATGTGTTATATCTGGACTTTCAGAAGGCTTTCGACAAGGTCCCACATAAGAGATTAGTATACAAACTTAAAGCACATGGTATTGGGGGTTCAGTATTGATGTGGATAGAGAACTGGCTGGCAGACAGGAAGCACAGAGTAGGAGTAAACGGATCCTTTTCAGAATGGCAGGCAGTGATTAGTGGGGTACCGCAAGGCTCAGTGCTGGGACCCCAGCTATTTACAATATATATTAATGAACTGGATGAGGGAATTGAATGCAACATCTCCAAATTTGCGGATGACACGAAGCTGGGGGGCATTGTTAACTGTGAGGAGGATGCTAGGAGGCTACAAGGTGACTTGGATAGGTTGGGTGAGTGGGCAAATGCATGACGGATGTAGTATAATGTGGATAAATGTGAGGTTATTCACTTTCGTGGCAAAAACAGGAAAGTAGACTATTATCTGAATGGTGGCCGATTAGGAAAAGCGGAGATGCAGCGAGACCTGGGTGTCATGGTACACCAGTTATCAGAACTGAACAAGGAGGAGGACACAAATGCAGGCTCAGACACAGGGCAGATCAGTCTTCAGAGTTTAATCGGTCCAAGTCGGTACACAGGTAAGCAAAACAGAGGCAACAGTACAATCTAGGAGCAGGCAAAAAACAGAGGTCGAAAAACAGGCAATGGCCGAGGTCACAAGATTTCTAGAGCTGGAACGAGGTGATACCAAGTAGCATACACAACAAACTGGCAATGAGAGCTAAAACACAAAGGGCTTAAATACAGACTAGCAGGGGATAACGAGACACAGGTGAAACACATCAGGGCGGGGCCAATAATCACATGAGGGTAAACGACCTGATAGGAAATGGGACCTGAAACAAGAGGAGATGTGAGACACCAAAATAAAACAAGAATGCAAACTCTAATACTAAAAAACAATAAGAAACAGAAACTAGATCAAACCCGAGACCTGACACCAGTCATTGAAAGTAGGAATGCAGGTGCAGCAGGCAGTGAAGAAAGCAAATGGTATGTTCGCATTCATAGCAAAAGGATTTGAGTATAAGAGCAGGGAGGTTCTACTGCAGTTGTACAGGGTCTTGGTGAGACCACACCTGGAATATTGCGTACAGTTTTGGTCTCCTAATCTGAGGAAATACATTCTTGCCATAGAGGGAGTACAGAGGTTCGCCAGACTGATTCCTGGGATGGCAGGACTTTCATATGAAGAAAGACTGGATAGACTCAGCTTGTACACGCTAGAATTCAGAAGATTGAGGGGGGATCTTATAGAAACTTACAAAATTCTTAAGGGGTTGGACAGGCTAGATGCAGGAAGATTATTCCCAATGTTGGGGAAGTCCTGAACTAGGGGTCACAGTTTAAGGATAAGAGGGAAGTCTTTTAGGACAGAGATGAGAAAATCATTTTTTACACAGAGAGTGGTGAATCTGTGGAATTCTCTGCCACAGAAGGTAGTTGAGGCCAGTTCATTGGCTATATTTAAGAGGGAGTTAGATGTGGCCCTTGTGGCTAAAGGGATCAGGGGGTATTCAATTCAATTCAATTCAATTCAAAATAGCACTTTATTCGTCCCCGAGGGGCAATTTAAAAAGGCGCATTACAGTAGCTTTTTAAAAAGGGACACAATCAACAAACATAAGCAGCACGCATACTGCACAATCAACCAGCACACGCATTTCACAGACACACTGCACAATCACACATCAACATTCAACACATAGCAATAGTTTTAAAATGCTTTCTAAGTGCTTCAATTAAAAAAGTGCATATAGAAGGTTATTTCATTTCATATGTTCATGAGTCAGTGATCAGCATTAAAAAGCTGGACAGCCCTGGGGATGAAGGTTGCCTTCCTCCTCTGTGTCCGGCAACCCGGACAGCGGAGTCTGCGTCCTGAGGGGAGCCACTCAAACTCAGGAAACAGGATGTGAGAGGGGTCCTGAAGAATCCTGCGTGTTAAATTTAAAGACTGTAGGTCGCATAGGGCAGTGAGAGTTCGGACGGGCTGCTCAATTATTTTTGAGCAGACCTTGACCACATTCAACAGGTGGTTTCTGTTTTGCAGGGTGATGGAGTGGAACCAGCTAGTGAAAGAGAAGGTTATTACATTTTCAATGAATGCGTAGTAGAATGTAGTGAGAATGTCTTTGTTAATCCCAAATGACTTCAGCTTCCTGAGTAGGTACTGTCTCTGATGGCACTTTTTAAGGATTTCCTCTATGTTAGAGGAAAACCTTAGCAGGTTGTCGAAGGCTGTTCCCAGGTATTTGTATACCTCCACTATCTCCACTGGCTCCTGCTGGATGATAGTGGTGGCTGTCTCAGCCATCTGTCTCTGTTGGGGGGGAAAAGTCACAATCATGTCCTTGGTTTTGCTTATATTTAGCTCAAGACAAGACTTTTCACACCATACTATAAAGTCCTGCAGGGCTGAGCTGTGATGTTGTGTGTGGCTGGGAAGAAGAGACAGGAGAACTGTGTCATCAGCAAATTTTACGAAGTGGTAGTTTGGCTGGGTGGATCTGCAGTCATCAGTGTAGAGAATGAAGAGAAGGCAGGGATGGGATACTGAGTTGGATGATCAGCCATGATCATATCGAATTGCGGTGTAGGCTCGAAGGGCGGAATGGCCTACTCCTGCACCTATTTTCTATCTATGTTTCTATCCTTACTATGCCTCTCACAATATATATATATATATATATATATATATATATATATATATACTATTATCAGCTCTCCCCTGTACCTCCTGTATTCTAGAGAGAACAATCCAAGTTTGAATTAATGCTGGAGTTCTTGATAGATGAAGGCAAGTTTTCCATTCTAATATCTAATGAAGAATCTTCAAACTGGAATATTATCTCGGCATCTGTTTCCACAGATGCTGCCCAACCTGCTGTGCTGTGCTGCATTGCATGTGTATAGCATTTTCTGCTTTTGTTTCCGATTTCCAGTACATGTGGTTCTCTTTTGATTTTCACTGAAGTCTTCTTTAAGTAGTTTGCAGGGTTCCTGGAACAACTATTTTTGTTCCTGTAGTCTTGCAAGTGGGAGAGGAAGATATTGGGAGAATGTAGCAAGCAGTTTAACAAAACTTGTCAAGAGAAATTTCCTAAAGATTAGAATAAAAAAAGTGAGTTTACCAATTTTTTGATAAATGCATGTAGTACTTATAAAGGAATCTGTTTATTGGATACATTTAGTGAAGTATTTGCTTCTGCAGAAGAAAATGAGAGTGACAGTGGGACATGGAGCAGAAAGGCACAGCTGGTAGAGCTGCTCTCTCACAGCACCAGCTACCCCTGTTCGATCCTGATTTTGGGGTGCTGTCTGTGTGGAGTTTCCACATTTTCCCTGTGACCATGTGGGCTTTTCTCAAGGTGCCCCAGTTTCCTCCCACATTCCAAAGGCGTGCAGGTGTTTAGGTTAATTGGCCTCTGTAAAATTATCCCTGGTGTGTAGCGATTGGATGAGAAAGTGGAATAACATAAAACCAGTGTGAATGGGTGATTGATGGTTGCTTTACAAAACAAATGGTGATTGAATGTGCAAATGTTGCTTTACAAAACAAAACAAAACATAAAATATTGGAGTAATTCAGAGTCTGAAGAAAGGTTCTAATCTGAAGCATTGTCTATCTATGCCATCCAGAGATGCTGGCTGACCTGTAGAGTAACTTCAGAACTTTGTGCATTTAAAAAAAAAGTAAAGGGCCTGTTCCACCAGCATGCAACTGCATGCGGCTAGCGTGACCTAAAGTGGTCATTTGAGCCGTACGGCCTCGCAGGGCCGGTCCCACTTTGATCACCGGAGGCGTATGGAGTTGTGCGGGACTGGTCCCGACATCGCGCGGGGCTCCAAAAAACTGACACTGTCCAAAAATTCCACGCGACAACGGCCTGTCGGCCCGCAGCCGCATTGAGGTCTACGCAGCGCCTCGACGGGCGTACGCAGCATCTCGACGCCGTACGCAGCATCTTGACGCTGTACGCAGAGAATGCCACAGACTCACAACTGTGTGTGAAAAAGTGGGCGGGAATCGCTGGTCGGCGCGGACTCGTTGGGCCGAAGGGCCTGTCTCCGCGCTGCATCTCTAAAACTAAACTAAATACTGAAGAGGTTTGACATGTCTCTAACCACTCTACTCCATTCTTTACACGTACCGCAGAAATTACTCATTTTAAAATGAATTTCCCTTAATTAAGTCAAGTGTCCTTATGCATTATCAGCTGTTATCAGGCTACTGGTCCATCCTACTAATAACTGGAGAGCAGTCCTGATCTACCATCCACCTCATTGGAGACCCTCAAACTATCTGTAAACGGACTCTGTCGTGCACTAAACATTATTCCCTTATCGTGTATCTGTACACTCTAAACGGCTCGATTGTTATCATGTTTTAGTTTAGTTTAGTTTAGAGATACCATGTGGAAAACAGGCCCCTCGGCTAACCGAGTCCGCATCGACCAGCGATCCCTGCACACTAACACTATCTGCACACGATAAGGGCAATTCACAATTATACCAAACCAATTAACCTACAAACAACAGACAATAGACAATAGAAAATAGACATTAGGTGCAGCAGTAGGCCATTTGGCCCTTCAAGCCAACGCCGCCATTCAATGTGATCATGGCTGATCATCCACAATCAGTACCCCGTTCCTGCCTTCTCCCCATATCCCCTGACTCCGCTATCTTTAAGAGCCCTATCTAGAGTTTTCTTTTGAAAGTGTGCAGAGATCCGGCCTCCACCGCCCTATGAGGCAGAGAATTCCACAGACTCACAACTCTCTGTGAGAAAAAGTGTTTCCTCATCTCTATTCTGAATGGCTTACCCCTTATTCTTAAACTATGGCCCCTGGTTCTGGACTATTCCAACATCGAGAACATGTCAAGTCAAGTCAGATTTATTCGTCACGTGCACATAAAGTGCAGTGAAATGAACTTGCCAGCTGCGGTACAATAAAAAAAAGAATACACAATACACAATGAAAATTTAACACAAACATCCACCACAGCATTCATCACTGTGGTAGAAGGCGCACAATTTTGTCAGCCAACTCCATTTCCCCCCGTGGTCGGGACCACAACCCTCCGCAGTCGCCGCTGCGGGTGGCCAGATGTGCAGACAAGGTAAGTCCTGAATCGGTGCTTCCCTAGCGGAGACTGCAGCTTCAAGATGGTGTAGGCCGCAGGCCGGTGGTCGAAGATCTAAAGACCCCGCTGCGCTGCTGTTAGAAGCACCGCAGACCGCAGGGCTGCCGGTCGGGGCTCTTCTCCAGTGATCCCCGGCGAGGGATCCCGCTCCCGGTAAGTCCCAGCCACGCCCACGGTTAGAAGTAGGCCGCGGGACGGCGGTCGGAGCTCTTCTCCTCTGGGGTCCCCAACGAGGGATCCCAGACTCCGGACCCCACACAAGCTGGAAGCACCGCAGTCCGCAGCTTCAAGATGATGTAGGCCGTGGGCCAGCACTTGGAGCACTTCTCCTCAGGGGGCCGCAAGGAGGGATCCCAGGTTCTCATTGATGCGCCAGCTGGTGCTCCGCAGACCGCGGTTTCTGACTGCCTCAGGCCAGCGAATGGAGCACTCCCTTCCGGCGACCCCCGGCGAGGGTTCACCCGCTCCACATCTCCGGCAAAAGCCCCGGGTGCGTCTCTGGGAAACGCTGCACCGATCTCCTTTGTGTTAGGCCGCGAGGGAGGCGACATGGAAAAAGTTGCCTCTCCATGGAGGAGGTGACCGAAAGCGGTTTCCCCCTTACCCCCTCTCACCACCCCCCACACAAGACACACCGAGAAACATTAAAAACACACATTTGGGACATACTAAAAAAACAAAAAAAAAGTAGAAAAAACTAACACGCTGCTGGCAGGGCCGTCGGCTCGCAGTGCCCCCAACGATAAATTAATGATTTGGAAGAGGGTATTAGGAACAGCACTAGCAAATTCGCGGATGACACAAAGCTGGGTGGCAGTGTGAACTGTGAAGAGGATGGTAGAAGGCTGCAGGGTGACCTGGACAGGTTGAGTGAGTGGGCAGATGCGTGGCAGATGCAGTATAATATAGATAAATGTGAGGATATCCACTTTGGCGACAAAAACAAGGGGACAGATTATTTTCTCAATGGGGTTAGGTTATGTAAGGGGGAGGTGCAGTGAGACCTGGGCGTCCTTGTACAACGATCACTGAAAGTTGGTTTACAGATACAGCAGGCAGTGAAGAAAGCTAATGGAATGTTGGCCTTCATAACAAGAGGATTTCTGTATGGGAGTAAAGAGGTTCTTCTGCAGTTGTATAGAGCTCTGGTGAGACCACATTTGGAGTACTGTGTACAGTTTTGGTCTCCTAATTTGAGGATGGACATCCTTGTGATTGAGGCAGTGCAGCGTAGGTTCACAACATTGATGGAAAAGTAGTCGAGAGTGGCAAGCCTGACAAGTGGGAATGTGTGAAAGTTCAGCCAAGAAGGACCAAGACATAAAGAAAAGGAAAGTGATCTGCGAGTGATCTAATCACAAACACAACTAGGAAAATGGACAAGGCAGAGCCAGTGGATGTAGTGTACCTGGACTTTCAGAAAGCTTTTGCTAAGGTCCCACATAGGAGATTAGTGGGCAAAATTTGGGCACATGGTATTGGGGGTAGAGTGCTGACATGGATAGAGAAGTGGTTGACAGACAGGAAACAAAGAGTAGGGATTACCGGGTCCCTTTCAGAATGGCAGGCAGTGATTAGTGGGGTACTGCAAGGCTCGGTGCTGGGACCGCAGCTATTAACAATATACATCAATGATTTGGATAGGTTCACAAGATTGATCCCTGGGATGGCGGGACTGTCATATGAGGAAAGATTGAAAAGACTAGGCTTCTATTCACTGGAGTTTAGAAGGATGAGGGGGCATCTTATAGAAACATATAAAATTATAAAAGGACTGCACAAGCTAGATGCAGGAAACATTTTACCAATGTTGGGCGAGTCCAGAACGAGGGGCCACAGTCTTAGAATGAAGGGGAGGTCATTTAAGACTGAGGTGAGAAAAAATGTTTTCACCCAGAGAATTGTGTATTTATAGAATTCTCTGCCACAGAGGGCGGTGGAGACCAAGTCACTGGATGGATTTAAGAGAGAGTTAGATAGAGCTCTTGGGGCTGGTGGAGTCAAGGAATATGGGGAGAAGGCAGTCACGGGTTATTGATTGGGGACGATCAGCCATGATCACAATGAATGGAGGTGCTGGCTCGAAGGGCCGAATGGCCTCCCCCTGCACCTATTTTCTATGTTTCTATGTTTCTATGAACTCCTGCCTCTAGCGTGTCTAAACCATTAACAATCTCATATGTTTCAATAAAATTCCCTCTCATCCTAAACTCCAGAGTGTACAAGCCCAGCCGCTCCATTCTCTCAGCATATGACAGTCCCGCCATCCCGGAAATTAACCTTGTAAACCTACGCTGCACTCCTTCAATAGCAAGAATTCCTTCCTCAAATTAGGGATTTAAAACTACACACAATACTCACTAGGTCCCTGTTCAACTGCAGAAGGACTTCCTTGCACCTATACTCGACTCCTCTTGTTATAAAGGCCAACATGTAATTTGCCTTCTTCTCTGCCTGCTGTACCTGCATGCTTACTTTCATAAACTGATGAACAAGGACCCACAGATCCCATTGTACTTCCCCTTTTCCCAACTTGATGCCATTTAGATAGTAATCTGCCTTCCTGATTTTGCTACCAAAGTGGATAACCTCACATTTATCCGCATTAAACTTAATCTGCCATGCACCTGCCCACTCCCCCAACCTGTCCAAGTCACCCTGCATTCTCTTGGCATCCTCCTCACAGTTCACACTGCCACCCATCTTTAAATTTGCGATTTTGCAGGTGTGATTCTGTAAGAAAACAGGTTATTTAATTTTATTTTCTATTTGAATGTGAGTAAAATTGTTAATACAAACCCTAAATAATACATACAGTGCTGGAGGAACTAGTCAGGTCAGGCAGCATCTGTTCAGGTAATGGATATGCAACATTTCGGGTCAGAACCCTTCCTCCGACAACCTTTGCTGTCTATTCCTAATTGCCTGAGGAAAATTAATGGGAGCTGCCCTCTTGAACAACTATGGCCCATACAACTAGACTTGGACTGTTTTTGTTAAAACAAAAATGGTCGACGAGAGATTTAATTGAGGTGTGTAAAATAATTTATATTTTGAGGTGTATATTATATTGAGGTGTATAAAATAATTGAGGTGTATAAAATAAAATAATGGGAGGCTGAGATATGTTCTTCCTGTTCACTCTGTTTTCCATCAACCCAAAGATCATTAACTAAGAAGCAGAGATTTAAGAGAGACGGAGGAACTGCAGGTGCTGGAAACTCGAGCAAAACAAAAAGTGCTGGAACAACTAAATGGATAAGATAGTGTCTGGGGAGGAAATGGAAGACAACGTCTCAGATCGGGATCCTTCTTCAGAGAAGGGTCTAGATCTGAAATGATTTGGATAGGTTCACAAGATTGATCCCTGGGATGGCGGGACTGTCATATGAGGAAAGATTGAAAAGAATAGGCTTCTATTCACTGGAGTTTAGAAGGATGAGGGGCATCTTATAGAAACATATAAAATTATAAAAGGACTGGATAAGCTAGATGCAGGAAAAATGTTACCAATGTTGGGCGAGTCCAGAACGAGGGGCCACAGATGCTGCCTGACCCACTGAGTTCCTCCAGCACTTTGTAAGCAGAGATTTAAGTTAACTTTTCAACGTGGAGTTGCAGATAATAAAATGAACTCACATAGAGGGGGTGATTTGAAATTCACTGTGCCCTATTTTAATCTCACCCTCAATTCCCAGACCCTCCATCTTTCCATTCCACTGTACTTTCTTTCAACAAAGTAACATCAAGATAAAAAGCCAGACATGATATAAATGGATGGTGGGAATGAGCAGTTGAATAGTCAATTCTGATTACAATTCCTCATGTTTTCACGCTACGAATTCGACAATTAAACCTTTGATTTTTTTTTTTTAAGTGTTTAAATCTGAAACACGATATCAGTCACACTTAGTAAGACAAGAATGCTTCTGAGATTTCTAAATTATTACAGGGTAGCACAGTGGTGCAGCTGGTAGAGCTGCTGCCTCCGCACACCAGAAACACGGTTTTCATCCTGACCTCAGGTGCTGAATATGTGGAGTTTGCAGGTTCTCCCTGTGACCACATGGCTTACCTCCAGGTGCTCCAGTTTTCTCCCACATCCCAAAGATGCACAGTTGTAAGCTAATTTGACTCAGTAAATTGTCCTTAGTGTGTAGGTGAATGGCTGAAAAAGTGGGACAACGTAGAACTAATGTGAACGGGTGATCAACAGTTGACGTGGGCCGAAGGGCCTATTTCTAAACTGTATCTTTCAATGGTTAAATACGTCAATATCTAACGTGTTAAAGGATCACATATTCATCACCTCCATCCGACTGAAGGTAGAAGGCAGAAACAAGGGAAAAAGTGAACAAATTAAATAATGTAATCTCAGCTCAAATGCAGGAGCTGGCATAATTCATTGATTATTTAAATTCTGTTCACACCTTCATTCGATCAGTGTTTTATGCAGTGTTCTATCTTCACGATTCATTTCCCAGCATGGATACGGTGGGCCAGACACCTCACCGTACCATAAATTCCTACACTTTCATGAACATGCAAAACTATTAGTTAGGTTGACATCACATTACAGAATGTTATACTAAAAGCACCTCGAGATTTAGTGTTACTTGGAGAAACAATAAATATTTCAGCAAATTACTTTTACAGCAAACATATTGCAGCAACGTCCTCTAAATGTGAAGACTTTCTGCCCGATACTTTCCCATTATGTATAATTGATGTGAAGGATGTAGAAGGCAAATCTGGATATTAAAAGGATAATGCTCATTCATATTCTGAAGCAGACTTTGTCATGAACATCAAGGACATCCCTTGTTCGTGGTGCATCAGATTTCCATTGCACTGTAACACTAATCAGACTGAATGTCAGGACCCAACAGATTTGACTGGAATTTCTAAACCAAAATGGGTTGCCTTATCATATGGCTGTGATGCTGAAGTGAATTATATTGCCATGGAATTTCCTCAGTTCTGCCTGCAGTTATAGAACCTGATAGTAAGATTAAACGAGAACTTACCAGTTTGAAGTTTGATCTTGATTTTATGAGGAGTTACGATGAGCGATTACGTGAAGAAGGGCCGTCCGTCTGCGTGCGCGTCAATCTTCAAAGCAGCGGTGTTAAATCACAGACCTGAGAATAGTAAGATTTTGAAGAAACTAGAACTTCCATATGACCTTGATAGTATGAGGGTGGGAGCGGTGGGCACGTAATCGCTCATCGTAACTCCTCATAAAATCAAGATCAAACTTCAAACTCATAAGTTCTCGTTTAATCTTACTATTTTACTTCGGAGTCACGTGAATGACTACGTGAAGATTTCAAAGCTCTGTGATTTTACGCCGGTTACGAATCCAGGCGTCACACACTGAATGGATTGACCATGGATGCGTGTAATCATTAAAGCATTCAGACATTACGTAGTTAAGTAAAGAAACTGATGCTTTAAATGAAAGAAAAGTTTAAAAAAAAGTTACCCCTCCCAACCTTGGGGGATAAACTAAGGGACAGAACTTAAAATGGTACATGCAAACACCCCCAGTCTGGTTATGGGTTTGTTATAAAACCGGTGGACCATTATTTCATTCGTCCATCCTGCAGCCACTAGGATGTCGTCAAGGGGCATGTCCATAGCTCTTGCTGCCGACGTAGATGCAGCCCTGGTAGAGTGAGATTTAACCATATAAATGTTTACTCCTGCTACCGCCATTACCTCTTTTGACCATCTGGAGATGGTTTGAGTTGACACCTTTTGGTGTGTTTTTTTTTTTTATGGCTGATGAGGACCGATTGTTCTGAGCCTCTGAGGTTCTCCGTAACTCTCAGATAGTGGTGTTAGTATGTCACCACCCACACAACCGTTGGTCCTCTGGATATGACAAGAACTGGATCTCCATCCCTGGCATTCCTGGCCTGCTCTGTTTTATCAGGTTCCTGATTAGGAATATTATGTTGTTCATATTGGCAGTCATGTAGTCCAACCGTAGCTTTTGCAGTGTCTGGACTCTTTGTCAGCATACCACCTTCAGGGTTAGTTATAGGCAGTCCCCACTGTCAAAGTAGGGTTTGTACCACGCTCACATCCCATGTGTCAGTGTACCTTGGCCTTGGATGTCTTAAATTGCAAATTCCCTTCATGAATCTTGTTGTAAAGGGGTGCGTTCCTATCGAACTGTGCACTGCTTCCAGCATCAGATTGGAGGAGAGTGCGCCTCTGGCACTATAGATGCACTATAACTTAGTTTATAGTTATAGTACAGTTGATAGGAGCTCCAAGACATCCGTTATCCGAACTGTGTTGTATTTGTTCGGACAGTCCTATGCCTTGAAATGGCCTCCTCAGAATCTGCGGACCAACAAGTTATACGTTCATGTAGTGGATGATTGCTCCCTGTAACTGGGTTCACTAGGAGGTTCCTGCTCTTGGGTACAGCCATAACTGGCTGGACTATAATTCCCAAAATTTTGGGGGACCAGGCTTGAGTAGGCCAATCTGGCATTACCAATATGCCTGTGGCTTAGTCTTGCTTGATTTTTGTCAAGCATCGGTGTGTGAGACAAAATGGCGGAAAGCATACATAAACATTCCTCCCCAATTGAGGGAGAAAGCATTCACTGCCTTGCTCCTGGATCCAGCTCACAGGGCACATATCTGGGTAACTAATGGATAGTCGAGATGCAAATGGATCAACATCTGGTATGCCAAATCGTGTAGTTATTTTGTTAAATACTGTCTGATTCAACATCCATTCTGTGTTGTTATTAAACATTCGTGATCCAGCATCTGTCACCGTGTTATATCTACCTCGTAGATTTCCCAAATATTCCTCTCGATACACCAGTGCCAAATGAGGTTTGACAATCTGTCGTAAGATACAAATATTACACCACCCTTGTTAATGGATATATGCCACCACAGTGGTGTTATCAATCTGAATTTGAACAAGCACCTGTTGCATATCGCTACAGAGAACCTTGAGTCCATATTGTGACCCCAACAATTCTGGGTAATTGATTCCATGTGTTGGGGAATTACAGACTCCTGCTCATTCCATCTGCCCCCACAGCTTTAGACTGTGTTGGTGTCTCCCCATCCTTAGCCGCTTGTATAGGTTTGAAGAACCCTCGATGGATTTCGAGCAAAATTTCCCTGAGCTGTCTCCCATTCGTTATCCACCATAGTTATTCAACAATGGCCTCTGCTGGCAATCCCTAGTTTGCCAATTCGGCCTGCATGTAATCTGAGTGTTCGTTCCTTTGCGTGCTGTAAGTTCTGGTAATGCAAAGGCCCGTACTTCTGTGAATGCAGCTAATATTTGCCAATTACACTCGCTGTTTGCCTGACAGATGGCTAGAATTTGACTATCAGGTCATTGCAGGCTTAATTAATATTGTTGTTTGCCCCTAGGCAAAGTCACCAACATATTTACTGTTTTTGATAGTAAATTCTAGGTAATAAATTACCCTTGTAGGTGTCAATTTTTATTTAACTGGATGGATGAGATAACCAATTCTTTCAAACAGGTTTTGGTTTGCTTGACTGATGCTTCTGCCAATTCTTGGTGACTCCAAAATGAAAATGTCCTCCAAATGTGCCATTACTATGTGGTTTTAAGACCTTTGTAGTCCCAGAATTGGTTTCCGTAGTTTAGTCAATAGTCTAGGAGCTGATGTCAACCCATTTGGCAGAGCCATGTCATCCAGATAAACTTCAAATATATCCTGTTCTTAATGAATAAACACAAAATAGTATGCACCTTTGAGGTCGATGCATGCCATGTGACAATTTTATAGGAAGCTCCTATAAAATAGTAGTTAGACCGTAACAAAAAATTGCTGTTTCTAAAAGTCTGTACTGCACAAATGAGTTAAACCTGGATGAAGTGACATCCTCCATCTGTCACGTCCTGGAAGGCAATCCTGCCCAAAATACTGGGCCTGCCTTGAAGACAATTCTGGTCCGGGTTCCAAGTCTGCTTGGAACCTATGTATGTTGTGCAGTAAAAAATAATCACATGTTGTTATCTGTTTTTTAAAACCAAATCTGAAATTCATGTTATTGTCATTTTGAACAAAAACACAAGAGTAAAATTACCAACATGTAACTGATCCACAATCCCTTGTTTCAGTAAACCCAGACCCACCTACCTCCATGGCCACCGGTGGTCTTGTGGTAAGCCCAAAGGCCCCTGATGCGGGTTCCTTTTCTCTCCTCGATTGGGAGTAAGACTGGTAGGAAGTGTGGATTCCATGTTTCTCCTGACCTCTGCTTGGGTCTTGGTCTGAAAAACCTTATCATACTGAGCCTGCCTTGTCGGACAATTCTGGCCATAATTCTGAGTCTGCCTTGAAAGACGACTCTGATCATATTTCCGTGCCCAGCTTTCAAGCTACCACCGGATTCAGTGAACCGCTTACACCCTATGGAGGTGTGGGGTGTGTTGTCGCCTACTGATGAAGTTTGCTTGTCGTTGGTACCTTGATTGGTCCGACAGCTTTTGCTTCCTTCTTCTGGTCTTACCTGAAGAGAGGATTCGGCAGCTGGTTTCTCCAAAGTCACCCTGATAGCGCTGTTCCCTTCCTGGCATTTGTGCGGATATTCTGCCAACTGCTGTCTCTTGAGGCCATATGCATGTGCTTCAGTATGTTCATACTTTAATTCGAGATCAGTTACCTACTGATCTCGAAACCAAATTTCGTTTGAACGTTATGTGAGGTTCAAATGACAAATAAATGGTATTGTATAGTATTATAATTCGAGACCAGTTACCTACTGATCACTCACACTCGCCTCTATTGAGAGTGACATTTGTAGGCAGCTCTGAAAACAGGTGCTGCCGCAGGCCCCTGAGGATACCTGAGCTGACATGGCCCCTCCAGCGGGCCTAAATGAGATTCTTGCTTTGGGTCAGACTGAAACTGACCGTGAATGCTCCTCTCCTCAGAGCAGGAGACATTTTCTAGATCTCTATCCAGGGAAGCACCCAGTGGAACCTGGATGATTGCAGAAGTATTTCTTTCCTTTTGTGCTTATTATTTAGTTTATGTAAAGCTCTTTGGTGCAAGTTAACTTAAACTGTGCTATATAAGTAAAAGTTACTTACTTCCTTTCTTCTGCTTGTCCCTGGGAAGGTTCCACCCCCCCCCCTGCTTTTGTACTCTGATTCCACTCTGTTTCTTCCATATGTACTTCCCCCTCCAATGGGGAAGACATTGGGTTGCCCCATTATGCGAGGCTCCCGGTACTGCCTGCTGCTGTAGGCCCTGGGCTGACACAGCTCTCTCCTTAGAGCAGGTCATTGTTGGAGCAACTTCTCCAAAAGTTGTTCCTATGTGGGAGAGTCGTCCTCAGACGCTCTCCGTTGAGGGAGGGTATCCCTTTCCCTCCCCGGACTCTTCTGAGTCAACGGGTTCGTTTGACTTGCGGGTGGATTTTCCCGTACTGCAGGACCACCAACGGAGCTCTCCTCCTGCAACAAGTCTCCTGCCGGTTCTGCCGGCACTAAATGTCGGGAAACACCGTTGCCCGCTACTGGGAAATGCTGCGGTCTACGGCAGCCAACTTCCCCACGGACCGTCTCCTCGACATCTGGGCCCTGAAACTACAAAAAGTTTCAAGCCAGAAAGAACGCAGGTAAGTGATTCAACTTTCCTTACCTGCCACCCTAACGGCCTGGGAGGACGTAGTGCCTCTGCCAGTCCGTCGCGCATTGCGTTCAGACGTAATGACGCACATGCAGATGGACGGCCCTTCTTCACGTAGTCACTCACGTGACTCCGAAGTAAATCAGATGTAAATTAATTATTCAAATCCAGAGATGATTTAATATGTACAAATTTTTGGCATTCATTTTAGAATATAAAAGCATGAAGTACAATTTTTCCATGCAAATTACCATTTTAATGATTTCTGCCTCTTCCACCCGAATTGAAACCTGTATTTTCTTTCTACTCTTGATCATGAGAATCATCATGAGAATCAAAGGAAAGGTGTGGCCAGTTGGGAAAGAGACAAAAAGGTGAACGTACAATAGTGCAATAGTTAGAGAAGAGTATAAATTAGTGTCATCAGCAAAAAGCATGCAATTATTTAGCAACTTCAATGGGTAGTTTTCAATGGCGACCTTTTAAATCCTAGGACATCTGAAGTGGAGAAGATGGAGCCTTGGCACAAAAGGCTCATATGCCACCTTAGTGAAGTAGTTGAAACAATGACCAGACGGAATGTTTGATTTCAGGATCATAAAGGAGATATTACAATGGTTCAATGATACTTTATTGTCACATGTACCTAGGTATGGTGACCTTCCATTTTGTGTACAATTCAATCAAAATCTTACTGTACATAAGCACAATCCTACTTATGTACAAGAGTCTACGATCAGTAGATCACATTGAGGCAGTATATAACAGTCGCCACATTTCCCGTACCAACTTGCAACCTTCAAGTTTAAAATTTCTGACAAATGTATGGTAACTTGGCCTTAAAGGCATGTTGTCCCGGTGGTGACACTGGGTCGGAGTTGTATGGGTTGACCTGGCCTGGCAATGATGTAGATGTCCTCCACTTCCGCCCAGTGCAACAACGTTTTCTACTGGTGCTCTTTTGAGAGATAACTATCAAACAGTAATTCGATTAGGTGAAATCAATCATTGGTGAATGGCAGGTGAAAGGCGGAGAGCGAGGAAGGAGGGTTGGTTTAAACTGCTTCAGGGTACAGGAGCTTCAAGAGAGACAGGGGTGAGGGTAAAAGAGGAGGGGGTGTTGCGATATTGGTTAAGGAGGATGGCGTGGCAGTGATCAGAGGTGATATTATTACAAACGGTTTGTCTAGTGAGGCTATATGGGTGGAGCTGAGGAACAAGAAAGGGGTGGTCACCTTGTTGGGGGTGTACTACAGACCGCCGAGTAGTCAATAGGAATTAGAAGAACAAATATGTCAGGAGATTGCAGACAGCCGCTGGTTAAATAAGGTTGTTGTCATAGGGGATTTTAACATTCCCAATGTAGACTGGAAAAAAAAACATTGGGTGAAGGGTTTAAATGGAGTGCAATTCCTCAAAAGTGTTCAGTAGAGTTTTCTTAAGCAGTATGTGGAGGCCCCCACACGTGAGAGGGCAATGCTGGTTCTAGTATTGTGAAACTGGGAAGGGCAAGTTAATGAAGTGTTTGTGAAAGAGCCTTTTGGGACCAGTGACCACAGTTCGATTAGGTTTAAGAAAGTTATGGATAGGGACAGAGAGGGTCTACATGTTAAAATGCTCAACTGGGGTAAGGCCAACTTTGACGGTATGAGAGAAGGTCTTGCTCAAGTTGACCGGAGCAGGTTATTTGAGGGGAAAGGAACATTGGCCAAGTGGGATGTTTTTAACAGTGTGCTGACGAAAGCTCAGGATATGTATGTCCCCATTAGACTGAAGGGCAAAGCAGGCAAACATAAGAAAGCTCGGCTGACAAGGGAAATTGAGGCATTGTTCAAAAACAAGAAGGATGCATGGAACAGGTATAAGCAGCTGGAATCAAGTGCATCCCTGGAGGAGTTTTGGGAACTAATGAGTAAACTGGGGCCAGAAGATAGCTCTGGCGGGTAGCATTAAGGACAATCCCAAAAGATTTTATAAACACATAAGGGGGAAAAGGGTAACTAGTGAGAGAGTGGGACGTCTCAGGAATCAAAGCGCTCACCTCTGTGTGGAGCCACAGGAGATGGGTAAGGTCCTCAATGAGTATTTCTCCTCTGTATTTACCGAGGAGAAATACAGTAGGACGGAGGAACTTGGGGCAGTCAATGGAAGTGTCATGAGAGGAGTCAGTGTTACTGTCGAAGAATTACTGAAGGTACTGTCGTGTATGAAGGTAGACAAATCTCCAGGGCCTGATCAGATATATCTGAGGACATAGCGGGAAACTAGAGAGGAAATTGCGGGAGCCCTGGTTAAAATTTACAAGTCGTCCTTAAACACAGAAGAGGTGCCGGAAGACTGGAGGGTGGTAAATGTTGTACCTCTTTTCATGGAAAATGCTGGGAACTATAGGCCAGTGAGCTTAACATCTGTAGTTGGAAAGTTACTAGAGAGTATTCTGAGGGAAAGGTTATACAGGCATTTGGATGGGCAAGGGCTGATTTGGGATAGTCAGCGTGGTTTTGTATGTGGGAGGTCGTGTCTCACAAATCTGATTGATTAATTTGAAGACGTGACCAAAAAGGTCGATGAGGGCAGAGCTGTAGATGTTGTGTACATGGATTTCAGTAAGGCATTCGACAAGGCTCCACATGGTAGTCTGCTCTTGAAAGTTAGGTCGCATGGGACCCAAGGGGAGATAGTTGAATGGATAGCAAATTGGCTCATGGAAGGAAGCAGAGGGTGATGGTGGGATGTTGCTTCTCAGACTGACCTGTGACTCGTGGTGTGCCTCAAGGTTCCGTGCTGGGCCCGTTACTACTTCTTCTTCTTCTTTTCGTGTCCATCTTGTTACAAATGTTGACCTCGCTGTCATCGTCCGTCCTAAAAAGGACGCAAGCTTCTGGCAACAATCAGTAGTAGCCATCACTGTTTGTCATCACTGGATGAGAACGTGCAGGGCAAGATTAGCAAGTTTGCTGATGATACAAAAGTGAGTGGTTTTGCAGATAGTGAAGATGGTTGTGAAAGATTGCTGCAGGATCTGGATCGATTTGCCAGGTGGGCAGAGGAATGGTTGATGGAATTTAATACAGAGAAGTGTGAGGGGTTGCATTTTGGAACATCGAACAAGGGCAGGACCTACACAGTAAATGGTAGGCCTCTGGGTGGCGATGCAGAGCAGAGGGATTTAGGAGTACAGGTGCTTGGTTTCTTTGAAGGTCGTGTCGCAGGTAGATAAGGTGGTCAAAAAGGCTTTTGGCACTTTGACCTTCATCAATCAGAGTATTGAGTATAGAAGTTGGAAGGTCATGTTGCAGTTATATAGGACATTGGTGAGACCACATTTAGAATATTGTGTTCAGTTCTGGGCACCATGTTATAGGAAAGATATTGTCAAGCTTGAAAGGGTTCAGAAATGATTTACGAGACTAGAGGGTATTTGAGCGATAGGGAGAGGTTGAGTTGGCTGGGTCTCTATTCCATGGAGCACAGGAGGATGAGGGGGCATCTTATAGAGGTGTACAAAATCATAAGAGGAATAGATTGGGTAGATGCGCAGAGTCTTTTGCCCAGAGTAGGGGAATCAAGGACCAGAGGACATAGGTTCAAGGTGAAGGGGAAAAGATTTAATAGGAATCCGAGTGGTAACTTCCACACAAAGGTTACTGGGTGTATGGAACAAGCTGCCAGAGGAGGTAGTTGAGTCTGAGACTATCCCATAGTTTAAGAAAGTTAGACAGATACATGGATAGGACAGGTTTGGAGGGATATGGACCAAGCACAGGCAAGTGGGACAAGTGTAGCTGGGACATTGTTGGCCGGAGTGAGAAAGTTGGGCTGAAGGGCCTGTTTCCGCACTGTATCACTCTATGACTCTATGACTATTTCAATGCATTGCAATCGCAATCGAACACAATCATTCATCTAATAGCAGTCTGATGGTGAGTGTTGAAGATTTTGAGAGCTTTCTAAAGCCTCACTTAACTTTTATTATAATATGACCAGGGACTGAAAGAAGACTTTTTAAAATTGATTGCCTTAGTATATTGAGGCAGCAACATCTTAACAACTTTTGTACTGGAAGTTCTCTATAATTCTCTCAAATTACTCCCTTTCATGTGCGTAAAAGGAAATGAATCATTACTGTTGTAGACACAGTGGTGTTGATAAAACGATGATGCATTTCCAAGCCTTGTTAATTTAGGACTTAGGAATTTGAAGGTATTACTATGATGCTATGGGTACTGTCAATTTTCTATGCTGTTTTGAAATGACCTTGATAAACCATTGAAAGTGCATTTTATACATCATCCATCAGAGCATTGTTTATTTGTCGTGGCATTAAGTTGATTATTTTGGGCATTGAGTTCGTTCGCACGTGTGTCAGATGACGTATAGCTCGCTCTTGGTTTCCTTCGTCATCCAACATGTTGACAGAATTGATCGCCTGACACGTCACAGAGTGCATCGTGTCACCGTTTCTGGAGATTGCCACGAGGAGGCTTCTGTCATAACCCCCGGGCATTGAGTATAAGAATGAAGAAGATTATAAGAATCATGTTCCAGTTTTACAGGACTCTGTTTAGGCCACATTTGGAGTGTTGCATGCAGTTCTAGTCACCCTATTATTGGATGAGGAGGCTTTGGAGAGGGTACAGAAGAGTTTATCGGAACACTGCATGGATTAGAGGTTATTAGCTATAAGCAAAGGTTGGGCAGGCTTGGATTGGTTTCTCTGGAGCAATGTAGGCTGAAGGGAGACTTGATAGAAGTACATACAATTATGAGAGGCGTAGATAGGGTAATCAGTCAGAACCTATTTCTCAGCAGGGAAATATCAAAGACTAGAGAGCATAGCTTTGAGGGGCAAAGTTTAAAGGAGAGGTGCGGGGCAACCTTTTACACAGGGAGTGATGGGTATCTGGAATGTGCTGCCAGACGTGGTGGTGGAGGCAGTTACGTAAGTGCCACTTAAGAGGCTTTTAGATAGGCACAAGGATATGCAGGGAATGAAGTGATTTGGATCACATGCAGGCAGAGGAGATTTGTTCAAACTGGTATTACATTCGGCATGGAACATTTGAGCCAAAGACCCTGTTCTTGTGCTGTACATGTTTTATGTCTATAACGTTGCCATCCCTGTCTCTAAATTTCTCTTTTTCTACTGCATTTGTTCTCAGGATGAACCACCCGAGGACATCTGAGATGTTCTGTATTCGACCCCAGAGATGTCCTTCATTTTAAGGAAATTGAGCTCTCTTCCCCCTGCTATTGTTCGTGAGGCCCTCAACCAAATCTCCCCCATTTAACAGCACTGGCATAGAGATTCCTTGGTTCATCCCACCAGCCTCCGCATCCCATATATCAATCTTGGACTTTTTTGCCAACTACAACGTGATCACACCACTAATTTAATTTTCCCATTTTCACTCCTTACTGGCCATCAATGCATGCCTGTCTCCCATTATCCCACTGCCCTTTCTTCCCCATCCCCCCGCTCCACCCCTTCCACCTGAATCTCTTCCTCTGGCTTCACATTTCAAGTCCCTTCTCTCCTCTCTTTATCTCACAGTCATTAGACTTTCCATCACTACCCTTTGTCCAACCATCCAGACCCAAAACATCACATATCCATGTTTTCGACAGATGCTGCCTGACCTATTGAGTTATTCTAACACTTGCGTCTCCCTGTGACTTCCGGGTTCACTCATCCCTCCCTGTAAATCCTGGCTAAAACAGAGCAGCCATAGCACCAACATTTAGTAAGGACTCAGGTATTGTTAGGCCATTTTGGGCAAGTCTCATGTGCTCTGCATAAATAAGACAAGCTTCTGAATGGTGCCAGTAAGTCTAAGGCCCAGATCAGTGTTGCATATTCAATTGACGGAACAAATGTGATTTCTGCAGAGGACCTCCAAGGAAGTATAAAATGCATGAAGTTGATTGGATTAATGCAAACTAAGTGTACATATTGTAAATAATGTTGCTAGACAGTTCCCCTGCTGTTGTTGATTGGTTAAAAGTGTTAAGTCCTGAATGGTTTGTTTGAGTTCCAGGGTAAATGTTGCATTATTCAAGTTATGTTAGCTTCCTCCTGAAGCATCACCTGAAACAATGTATGGGGGGGGGATTCTGTTTTTGGGTTGGGGAACGGTCAATAATGTACAGATGTAATTAATATGTTTGATTGGATTGTAAGGGGACCTCCCCTCCGTAGTTCGGCCCCTCAAGGTCCATTGACCTATAAAAGGCAGCCTTTGTCGATCTTCTGGAAGAGCGCTTGGGACTGCGTGACCTTTTGGAGTGTTTCTGCTTGCACGAGGCTGAAGGGCTTGACCAGGCAGATAAAAGGATAAAACCTGCAGTGGTTTAGGTATCGTATAGGGGAATTTGTTGTGCAATCCAAAAATAAGTGCTTGAATCAGTGTTTTATTTACTGAACTAGACTGGGGGGGGGGGGACTTAGAAAGAGCTTATTTACATTTCCACCCATCATTCCGTCTCCCTGGGCACTGTTCCCTGTCACTCTTCCCACACCTCCATCCAAGGAACAGGTAGAGATTCTCTTACACCTTCTTCAACCTCTGCCATTTTATTTAGTAATGTTACAACATTTTGAGATTTGAAAAATCAAGTCTGCAATTTATCCCATCAGACAAAGCATAATAAGGTTTAATTTGACACCTAATTCACTTTCATATCTTCAGTATTAAAAAAGTTATGGCCATTATCATACTCAGAAATTAGCATCTTGTTCCCTATTGCTTTTGCATTGACTTAACACAAAAGCTGTGATCGAGGACAGTCAAAATCCCATAACTTTCTTAAAAATGAAGAGAATTGATTGACATTTTCAGTTTTTATAGATTGATGCATTCTGAAACAAATATAAAACATCTTACTTGGATGACCTGAAATTAAATCATATAATTAGTTAATTACCCAATTGTGGTCAATATCAAAATTGACCGTTGTGACGGAAATAGTAATAAGCACCCAGACTGCCTTGAAAATTCAAAAATTTGAAATTCTCAAGATCAGAACTTTAATATTATTGTATTATATGCTGTAAATCCATAACAGATAGGTAAATAAATCACAATTTCTAGCAATAGACCAAGTCTTTATGGAGAAGATCAGTTGCTAGCTGGTACATTGGCATATCATAATCAGTTGCATCATCAATATGTTGTAACGAATAAGCAACTTTGTACACCTTGTTTTTCCTCAACTTTTCAATTTTGGCATTGTAAACTACAAGTTTTTGCTCTTCAAACCACGCATGATATGCCTTTCTGCCCACTACTTTCCCATTAATAAAGTCCTGTAGATTCAATTTCTTAAGAAAAGGATTTTTTTTTTAAATAGCCCAAGTATCCAAATAACAAACTAATCCCATTCACACATGAATTCACAATATAACATGATTTTTAAATCTCACTGTCATGAATTCATATGACAGATGGAAGGAATTTGATGTTTAATTCCCATAAATTAATCTAGAATAATCCACTCAATATAATCAACATTTTAATTTTTTTGCACAATACATGGGACTAAAGCTGATATTTAGTATAAAAATATTGATTGTGGGTAGACAATAACACAAAATATAAACAATTTAGATGCCCTTATGACATGATTGTCCAAAAAAAAGAGCATTTAAATCATCTTGCAAGTGGGTTGTTCTGGAATGCGATCGATTGGAACGTTGCATTTGCGGTGAATTCAACCCCCTTATCGGCATGAAAAACACTGCCGGTTCGTATGGGGCCCAAATCATATTTTCACAATGTAAAATTTGATTAAAGCCATCCCAAGAAGCAAGTTTATATGTAAAATAAATGACTTACCCGTTGTTTTGTTCCGTTCATGCAATCCGTCACGTTGCAGGCGTTGAGGGCGTTAGAAGTCGCTTTTCATTTTAATCAAATTACTAAATTGTCTTACGAGTAAACAAAGAAAATCAGGAACGGAAGTCGTATCGATTTTTCTTCTGCAGTTAGCAGCTCGAGGAAGTCTTCCGCCGACAGGCAGGTAAAAACACCATTTTAATCCCGCTCCCCCCCCCTCAAAGACGCCAATGCCACACACACGGCCAGTGGCAGAACGGCAGCGCCGCTGAAGGTAAGTTATGTAACATCGCTAATTCTAGCCCTCTGGAAATAAATGCTAACATTTCATTTGCCTTCCTTCCTACCGATTTAACCTGCAAATTAACCAGCATTCTCAAGTTCCTTTGTACTTTCAATTTCTGAATCCTCTCCCTATTTAGAAACTAGTTTATGCCTTTATTCCTACTACCAAAATGCATGATGACACACTTGCTAGGCTGTATTCCAACTGTCCCTTCTTTATCCACTGTCCCAAACTGTCCAAATCCTTCCGCAGACTCTTTGCTTCCCCCACACTACCTACCCCTTCAGATGATGCGACCAGTTGTCAGATCATCTACAATTCTGGCCCCAAAGGCATCAATTCCATCATCCAAATCATTGATATACAACGTGGAGTAGAGCACTCAACATCGACACCTGCGGAACACCACTAGTCAACGGCAGCCAACCAGAAAATGCTTATTTTCTTCCCACTCTTTGCCACCTGCCATTCAACTGGCTTCTATCCATGCATGTATCTTCCCTCTAACACCATGAGCTCTCAACTTGTTTAACAGTCTTCCATACAGCACCTTATCAAAGACGTTCTGAAAATCCAGGTAAACAACATCCACTGACTCTCCATTGTCTGTCCTGCTAATTACTTCCTTAAAGAATCCCATCAAACTTTTCACTCAGAGGGTGCTGAAAAATATGGAAAGAGCTGCCTGAGGAAGTAGTTGCTGCAGGTACTATAACAGCTTTCAAAAGACATACAGAGAGGCACATGGATCAGGAACATTTTGGAGGGTGTGAGTCAAATGCAGGCAAATGGGATTCGTTTAGATGAGGCATCTTGGTCGGCATGGACGAGTTCATAAGTGATAGGTGCAGAAGTAGGCCATGCAGCCCAACAAGTCTACTCTGCCATTCAATTATGGCTGACCTATCTCTCCCACCTAACCTCATTCTCCTGCCTTCTCCCCAAAACCCCGGCAACAAAGTTGGGCCAAAGTGCTTGTTTCCATGCTGTATACTCTGTCAATCCATGAATCCATGACTGTAAAGCCAGATATCTGCCATTTCCTGAGCAGCAACTATTTGCCAGATTACAATGCAAATTATTTTCAGTCAGTGGAAAGCAGTAATTAATCTCACCCCTCTCTGCTGATAGGCACAAATAAAGGACACATTTTCCTTTTCTAGCTAATTAATTTCATAATTTTGCTGCCACAATACTGACGTTGCACAAGAAATATGTCGGGCAGACTGCTGAATGCGCGGATTTTTCCAATAAACTTTAAACTCATCACTGTTCTTAGCAAATGCTTTTCCAAACCTTACAGTATGATTGTGCAAAAAGGTCATTACCATCATCCGCACTTACTCAAAGTCAAGTGTTATTGTCCTCCCGTTGGGTCGTTTCTCGAGCCACAGACTTTATTTCCATCCAGGTGTGACATCTTTTAACATGGGGAGACTGGTGTGCGGGCAGCCACCATATGGCCCTTGATAGAGACACACCCGGGTTCAATGGCAAGGACTCAACAGCAGTTGGGTGGTATCTCCTTGATGCAGCCTTCTTCCGTCTTCTCAGCTGCTTTAATGCTCTACCCGCTGGTCAACCACCATTGTCCGCCTGTTTCACCGCTGAGGTCTTCTTCTTGGGCCGCACTTTGTCTGGACCTGCCACCTTGTCTGGAGAATAGCTGCAGACAGTTTAACTCTCAGGATCTTTGGTACAAGCAAGCTTCTCCACCCTGACAAACATCCTGCAGCCACTGCATACTATCTACGAGGGAATATTATTCCATGCTTGGCTTCTTCTCATTTTAGGATTCTCTTACATAACTCCATCACGATAGACTTACCTTATGGAACCCCAGATGCGCAAAATATGTGTTTTGCAATGTGCATCGATTTTGTTCAAAATATTTTACCGTACAGTCTTAGAAAATTGTTTTATGGTATTTGTAGCAGACTACAAAGTGAATCTAACATGAATTTAATATATTTTGATGCAGCATCAACTCGTTCTGGAAGACAGACTCAGTGGGAAGCTAACTCACAAGCTGGCTGTCAGATATAATCTGTCATGTTCCTCTCTCATCCAATTCACTTTCTCCTCCTTATTTGCAAGTAGTACTTCCACAGTTACCAATTGTTTGCTAATATCTGAGTCGGACTGAGGGTCCTAGGGACTGCAGCGTAGTGCAAGAAAGAACCATAATCTAATGTTAGGCTTTTCTGTTGTACAGTGAACCTTCACCATAACAGAGCATGGAGGAGGATGGGGAGGGGGGGGGATGGAGGAAGGAGTGGTGGTGGTGTCCATTATTGTCGACTGTCCGCTATAACTGAGTGAGGGGGGTAAAGTGTAACCCGAGGCTGGGTGGGAAGAAATGGGGTGTTGGGGGAGGATAAACAAACGGCAATTCACAGGCTGGGGAGTCGCAGAGCACTCGGCCCCACACACGGTGCGCAGGGATCGGCCCGATACTCACGCCGACTTCATGCTACTCCCTCTCTGCACTCCCACAACTGGAAGCTCACCATATGATATCAACTCATTAGGTGACTAGCAGAAATGGGGGCGGGTTGGGCAGTGAAATGGGAGCCTTGGTCCACTGTAACCAAAATCCGCTATACAGAAGTCCTTTTATAGTGGGGGTTTACTGTACTTGGTGATCACTGTGTGGAGCACTAATGGCTGTTATTTTAAAACAAAAAAATGGCAAACTTGGCCAAATAAGACCCTGGTCAAAACACTTGTGTGTTTTTCATGGTTTTATGTCGTAAAATAGGACCTGTTCTGTATTCAAAAGACAAAGCGCTGGAGGAACTTTGTCAGCGGCATGTGTGGAGGGAAATAGATAGAGAGTTTGTTCAGCTGGCGCGGCTTCCGCAGCCTGGGGTACCTGGTTGGGGTCCCTAGTTGGGGTCCCGGGAGGAGAAGAGATCACTGTAGAAGATATCAGGAAAACATCTCAGTGTACAAATACAAAGAAAGCTGCTGGGCCGGATGGATGCAGCACTTTCCTCTTGAGGAACTTTGCAACACAGCTGGCTCCAGAGCGGCAGCAAATCTTTCAGGCTTCTGTCGACACACACACTGTCCCTCTGTCATGTAAAACTTTGCATATAAAACCTTTGACCAAGACTCCATGTCCGAAAGAACACAAGGATTTCAGACCCATAGCCCTTACCTCGGTGATTATGAAATCTCTAGAAAGAATTTTGCTCCGACATTTCATCAGTACAACAAACAATAAACTTGATCCATATCAATTTGCCTATAAGCAGGGCCATGGCACGGAAGACGCTGTTGCCTTCTTAGTTCATATTATTTCTAAACATTTAGACAAACCCAACACCTATGCAAGAGCCCTCTTTCTAAAATTTTCGTCAGCTTTCAACACAACACAAGCAGACCTTTAGGTGTCAAAAATGGTCCAGCAGGAACTGAATCCCTATCTGATTCATTGGTATGCTTCCTTTCTCACTAACAGAGTACAGATTGTTAAGGTGAATGAAACCGTTTCATCTGCCATCACAACCAATGTCGGAGTTTTTCAGGGTTGTGTGAGTTCAGCTATGCTTTTTACCTTTTACACTGATGATTGTCGTACAGATACACCAAAACAATATATTCTAAAGTACTCAGATGATACAGTTCTATTATCTCTGTTAAGTAACTCAACCAACCCTGGGCTGCACCAACTCGGTGTGAACAAACTGGTCGAGTGGACTGATAATAATGTTCTTGAGATTACCACAAAGAAAATGGAAGAGAATGTATTTGGCTCACCATCTGACTCTCATAAAGTTTCTCGTTATCCATTCTGAAAAAATCAAGTAGGTATTTTCATTTAAATACTTGGGGGTAAATATAGACCATCGGTTATCATGGAATGACCATATTGATAAGATTTGCAATAAGGCAAAACAAAGAATCTGGTTTCTCCGCCGACAGATCTTTTGGAGCAAGTAGACAAATCCTTTTATTATTTTTTACCGCTATGATGATGAGTGTTTTACAGTACTGTAACACTACGTGGTACAAGAGTTTGTCTGCTACTTCAAAATCAAAACTGCCCCAACAATTAAAAATCTGCTCAAAGATTGTAGGTCAACCACTTCAGAAATTGTATGAATCATCCTACCATACACACATGCTAAGGATGGCCAACAACATTTCTTCTGACCCCAACCACGTTCTGAACAGTGAGTACAATTTGTTACCATCAAACCAGAGATATAGGGTTCCAAAATTTAGTAAGGTTAGACTGAAGCACTCTTTTGTGCACCAGTCAATCCTGGAACTAAATATACGGCGCTTATCAAATGCGAGATCAAATGCACGCTGATGGGACTTAAATGTTGTCTTCTGTTATTGTATTGTTATGTTGAATGTATGTATTTTTGGGTCCTGTCTTGACGTCTTAATGTTTGTCTTCTCTCGTCTCTTCGGTCTTCTCTGTGATGCTGTAAATGGAGCTGCTGCGATGCAAAACAAATTTCAGACTTGCTCTGACAATAATGTAATATCGTAGCGTATCGTAGCGTATAAACATAACCATCGCATTTCTGTGAAACAAATCAAGAGTGTTTAATTGTACATATACTGACAATAGAACAACAACATTCTTACTTGCAGCAGCACAACATGCTTGTAAACACAACACACATAAATAATATTTAATAATTTAAAAAATAATAAAATAATGAACACATCTCAAGTGCCAAAAATAAACTGTAAAATGGCACTGTGGAATAGTCGCTGCCTTACAGGGCCAGAGACCATGGCCACTGAACAGCAGAATCTCATGCCAGTGAGATAGATGACATTTTGGTAATCAGAATCAAATGTCAGTTGATTTGAGTGGTAGTCCTAAACTAAGCATATGGCACATTGTCACAGAATGATCACATGTTCAACTGACTTCATGCAAGTTGCATTTACATCCTCACTGATACTGCAGTTACACAGTGTAATCATAGTTACACCGCACTTTTGTAATATATCTTATTTTGCCTGGGGTGACTGAAGAGACGGGTGATACTAACTAAATGATTCAATAACCTGAACAGAAATTTGTTTGACATCTTATGAATAGTCAAATTAATATGCATCTTTTCTGATTCAAAGCTTTCATAATTGCAATGTAAAAATATGGCGAGTTGAGACCATTTTGCACTGATCAGACAGATGCTGATAGAAAAATATTTTACAGTTGACTTGGCCTTGAAACAAAACAATGAATACATAATTGGCGACAGTATAGCCTTCTTGGTAATTTTTACCTGCTTCTCTTTCAGCATTCAAAAAGCTGCTGCTGAAAATCAAATTAATTGTGCCCTTAAGCATCCCAGTAATGTTTGAAAATAATTTTGCTCTTGTCTGCAGTTTGTAAATTAATCCTGGACCTAATTTAACTTGCAAATTTATTTTTTTCTAAATGTAATATATATACTTAATGTTTTTGTTTTGTGTAGGTGGTGATAGGGCTAGTGATTGCAATTTAAAATTTGTTATTTGTAACATTTAGCACATGAGCTATTTCTGTGGATGTGAGATCAGAATTGGCAGGACACAGTTTTATGAGGTTCTGTGCACTGTTCACAACCTCTCAATCATGGATCTCAGTACTAGTTACCAGAAGACAGCAAGCAGCTTGGATCAGAAGGAAAAGGAAAACAAAGAAGAAGAAGAAAGGAAGAAAGCGCGTGGGAATCAGACTTGGGAATGGCTTCTTCCGAATAGTGAAAGGCTTGGATAGAGTGGATGTGGAGAGGAAGTTTCCACTAGTGGGAGAGTCTAGGACAAGAGGTCATAGCCTCAGAATTAAAGGACGTTCCTTTAGGAAGGAGATGAGGGCTTTCTTTAGGCAGAGGGCGGTGAATCTCTGGAATTTTTTTGCCACAGAAGGCTGTGGAGGCCAACAATGGATATTTTTAAGGCAGAGATAAATAGATTCTTGATTAGTACGGGTGTCAGGGGTTATGAGGATAAAACAGGAGAATGGGGTTAGGAAGGAGAGATAGAACAGCCATGATTGAATGGCGGAGTAGACTATATGGGCTAAATGGTTTAATTCTGCTCCTATTACTTATGACCTTCCCCAGTTATCAGGCTTCTAAATGGTCTTTCCGTAAGCTAGGGTACTGTCTGATTCACCTCCAATCTATTGCGGACAATGAACTTTGTCGGTGGGACTGATGTACTACAATGCTGAGAACTATATTCTGCCCTCAGGATCTTCCCAGCTCTATGCATTGTATTTGAATTTGGCTTGATTGTATTTATGTATCAGAGGGTAGTTCCGGTAGGCGGCGCGGCTCTGGCCAGCAGCGGCCTCTGCAGCCTGTCTGCGTTTTTATTATTTTTTGTCTGTGTTTTTATGTAGTTTTTTGTTATTTTATGTTGGGGTGTGTGTGTGGGGGGGGGGGGGGGGGTGGGGTGGGAGGGGGGGGGGGAAACTTTTTGAATCTCTCCCTGCACTGGAGACCCGACCCTTCTCGTCGGGTCTCAGGTGTCGTTGAGGCCGCAATGAGGAGCGGCCTCCAACAGGAAGAAGCCGGGGACTCAGGTGTCGACTCACCGTTGCCGTCGCGGAGCTGGCCGAGTCCGGAGCGGGTGGAGCGGTGGAGGAGCGTTGCCGTTGCCGCTGCTGCTGCTGCTGCTGAGTCGGAGGCTGCTGCTGCTGCTGCTACCAGAGAGTCGGAGGCTCCAACGATGGGTCTGTGGACGACGGCACCGGGAGCCCACGGCTCCCTGGAGGGAGACCGCTTTTCAGGGCTCCTGCAACGGCGACTTCTCCCGCCCGAGTTGCGGGGTTGAAGAGCTCCTGGAGCGGGGCCTACATCACTGCCCCGCACGGCTGGAATGGCCGCGGACTCTGCGAGCGCACACCGGGGGCTCTAACACCAAGACCCGGTGTGCGACCTCGCACCACCCGGCGTGGCTTTAATGGCCGCGGGACAATCACCATCGCCAGCCGGGGGCTATGACTTTGACTCTGACATCGGGGGGGGGAGAGTGCAGTGGAGAGATAAGTTTATTTGGCCTTCCATCACAGCTATGTGATGGATGTTTATGTTAAATGTAATTATGTTGTGTCTGGGGTCTATTTGTGTGTAATGTATGGCTGCAGAAACGGCATTTCGTTTGGACCTCCAGGGGTCCAAATGACAATTAAATTGACTCTTGACTCTCTTGACTCTTGACTCTTGTATAGTATTATCTGATCTGACTGGATAGCATGCAAAACAAATCTTTTCACTGGACCTCGGTACACATGGCAATAATGCACCTAAACCTAATCCTAAACTAAGCTAGCCTTCCATGGACAACAATTTTGTTGTGTAGAACCCATGGACTTGGACACTGCATGGATCCAGCGATAGATGTGAATGAGCAGACCCGAGGTATATAAAAACAACATTTTGAGTCCTTAGAATATTCTGAAGGAGCCCTGACAAGATTGTCAGTTACATGCTCCACTATCTCATTTCCACTCAGGAGGAACAGGGGAAAAGCATGGAAATAGGTAATTGAGATCACCTTTTCTACCTGGGTTACCTATGAAGAACTAACTTAACTGCAACACAAGTATTTGCTAATCCAATAATTAACTCACCACATTCCATACGAATGAACAGGGGAGAAAGGAAGCAGGGTGACAGAGGTAATGGGAGATGGTGGGAGATATGGAGACATACAGGGTAATAGGCCATTCTCACGGGGCGACTTGACGCAAGATGTAACCAGAGTGAAGTGGTCGTGGTCTAGCACGATATCACACGATATAACGGGGGGTAGATAAAGAGTTCCCACGGTACTTGGCATTTCTGGTATTTGTGCGAGTGACATGTCCGTCTCCCGAGCTTTCCCGTTAAATCTTGAATGAACATTGTGAACTGTGAAGTGTCACGTGGCACAAATTATGTCACTTTTTTTTTCACACACTATAAATATCCTCCCTTGGTTGAATTGGCTCATTTGGAGACATGCCTGTACTAATACCATGACTTTACTGCAGGAAGATGCCACATTACTTAGATGATGTTAGTTGCGCCCAAGTTTAAATTTCCAAAGTGTGTTTCAGAGTAAAGAGTCAGCGCAGAATCCTTGATAATCAAAAACTGTCTGAATCAGCAAGTTAGACACAAAATGCTGGAGTAACTCAGCGGGCCAAGCAACATCTCTGGAGAAAAGGAATAGATTCCATTTTTGGTCGGGACCCTTCTTCGGGATGATTGTAGGGTGGAACTGGAAGCAAGAAGAGACCGGAACAAATCAGGGCCAACAACAAATGATCTCAGCAGGGTATTTTGAAGAGGGGTCCCAACCCGAAATGTCGCCTAACCCTTTCCTCCAGAGATGCTGCCTGACCCACTGAGTCACTCCAGCACTTTATGTCTATATTTGGTTCCCTGATAGGCCAATTGTTGGCTAGGGATAGTGTGATCCCAAGAGGGAACCATCGTTGCAAACCTTGGACTGGTTAACCAACATTTACTGCATGGGGGAGGGGGGGGGGGGGGGGGGGGCAGGAGGGGGGGGGGGGGCGGGGGAGAGAGAGAGAGTGTAAGTTACCTAAAATTAAATAATTCAATGTTCATAGTGAACACAGACACAAAATGTTGGAGTAACTCAATGGGTCAGGCAACATCTCTGGAGAAAATGAACAGGTGGCATTTGTGTCTATCTTCGGCAAAAACCAGCATCCGCAGTTCCTTCCTGCACAATGGATCTCAGTGTCAGTCTCTGACTCCCGTTGGCAGGCCATTCGGCCCACAGCCCGCCCAGCGTTGACTAACCCATGTCACAGGGGGATGGTGTGAAGGCAGAGTTAGACAGAGCTTGATTAATGTTACGGTTGGGGAATGGGCCATAATATGGCCAGGGAAACGCTGTTATTCGTGACGTCCCCTCTGCCCTTTCCCAGCTGTTCTCAATCGCACCCCTGGCCACACAAAAAATTTATACTTTAAGAAGGAATACACGGAACAATTCAACTCAGAACGCTTCTAACAGAGTGAGCCATGTGAGCACTTTGATCATTCTCCCTGTATTTGCATTTGACAAAATAGTCGGAAAAAAATGTTTAAAAGTGTTCATACCTTTTGCTATGCCTAATTGGCCCTTACCTCTGCGAAAATAGTCTGATATTCGTAGGTGAAATGTCACCAACAATAATTGATTCTATTATTAATTGACTAATAATTGACTCTATTAGCGGGAAAGATGCAAATCTGATCTAATATTATCAATGCCTCTGTCTTTGGAAGCAACACCAGCAATTTATTAAATCTGACTACATGCGGCACAGTGGTAGAGTTGCTGCCTCACAGCCCCAGAGACCGGGGTTCGATCCTGACCATGGGTGCAGTCTGTATGGAGTTTGTATGTTCTCCCTGTGACCGCATGGGTTTTCTCCGAGTGCACCGGTTTCCTCTCACACTCCAGAGATTCCAGGTTTGTAAGTTAATCGGCTTCGGTAACATTGTAAAATTGTCCCTGGAGTGTATAAGAATAGGTGGTCGGCACGGACTTGGTGGGCTGAAGGGCCTGTTTCCGTGCTATCTCTCTAAAATCTGAAGTTAGGTAATGTCTAAAGGAACTGCAGATGCTGGTTAATACACACAAAAGGACACAAAATGTTGGTGTAACTCAGCAGGAAAGTCAGATCTGGGAAGAAAAACATAAAAAGCTGGTGTAAGTCAGCGGGTCAGGCAGCATCTCTGGAGAAAAAGAATAGGTGGTGATTCGAACCAGAACCCTTCTTCAGACATCCTAATCGGAATTGAGTTTGAAGATGTGTCTCGTCCCGAAACATCACCTATTTTTCTCCAGAGATGCTGCTTGACTCGCTGAGTTACTCCAGCTTTTTGTGTCTGTCTTCGGTTTAAACCAGCATGTGCAGTTCACTCCTTACACGGGTCTCTGGAGAACATTGATTGGTAGCGTTCCGGACCCTGCTTCGGAAAGGCATCGATCGCTAGTCGGTGAGGACTCCGAACTGTATCTCTCAAAGAAGTACATGTGAAAAATTTCTCACGGACCATAAAAATGCGGGACCTTTCAGTAAAGTCCCTTTTAAAGATTATAGTTATTTTCTTAACATAACTCATGAATAAGTTGATGTCCATATGTGGATGCAAATCTTTATTTTTTTAATTCAATCCCACAGAAGACAATTTTTACTCACCTTCTGTCCCCTCTGTCCAGCGTCTGTTTCTCTGCTGTATGATTCTATGTTCTTGATAAATTCAAAAGTTCAAAACTTTCAAAGATCCTTGCAACAGATTCCAGAATTATTTGATCCTCAGAACTTCATGAGAAGATGTTTGTACTTCAAATGTTTCTGTCATCTACAGAAGTGGAACTAAAAATAGAAAATCAGATGCAAATATCAATTGTTAGTAGCACCATGTATTTTGCTATGTGCAATATTGCTGTTTTCACAGACACAGTCTTTAGGAAAAGAATGATCTGATAATTTCAACTTTTCTAAATACCAACCATTGGTATGGGGCGGAAAAGTGATGCAGCTGGTAGAAATGCTGATCACAGTATCAGAGATGCAGGTTTGATCCTGACCTCAGATACTGTCTGTGTGGAGTTTGCACATTTTTTCTTTGATCATGTGGGTTCCCTCTGCGTGCTCCGGTTTCTTCCCATATCACAAAGACGTGCAGTTTTACAGGTTGCTTGGCCTCTGTAAAGTGCCCCGAGTGTGTATGGAGTGGATGAGAAACTGTGATAACAATGACCTAGTGAGAATGGGTGATCAATGGTTGGCGTCAAATTGGTTAAGGACCTGTTTCAATGCTATATCGTTCCATCTATCACAGCTGAAAAATCAGAGTTTGAGATGCTATTTGCAAGTATTGGTCATTATTATTCCATCCAAAGACATATATATTTTTAAAATATACTAGACCAGGTGCAGACCCATTGGGTCCTGTTCCCCCAGGGCGGGTTGGGGGGGGGGGGGGGGGGGCCGGGCGGCATATGGCCTGTGAGAGTGGGAGGGAGGAGAGGGGAGGAGGTTTGAAGAGGAGGGGGAGGGTGTAAGGGGGAAGAGAAGAGGAGGGGGGGGGGGGTAGAGGGGAGCCGGGCGAGTGAGTGGCCTGCGAAATTCGGAGACAGAAGCGGCTGCTGACTCTCTGGATACCCACAGATGGGATGAGCTGGAAAGGTATGGGAGTGGCGTGGCTTCACGAGCTGCGCTGACAGCGTGGAGACCTTCTTCAGCGCATGAGCAACGCTCACCTCCGGATCTGCAGAACAAAGATCCTATAGTGGAGCGCAGCTCTAGGGTCTTTGCTACAGAACATTCTCATTCTTTCTGCACCTTTTGAAGAACAGGGGTGTGGATGGGCGAACGTACCTCGTGGAAAACATCGCATGCGCGTTGACAGCAGCTGCGGCGGGGGGGGGGGGGGGGGGGGGGGTGGAATGAAGGAGATTACAGGAGTAGTGGGCATATGGGCATTGTGACATCAGCAGCTGGCAAGCGGTGATTATTTTATTTGAAGTGAGTTTTGTGAACAATTTTATTCAAAATCTGGGGAAATAATTGAGCAAATTTGGAGAGGAGAGGATTTCTGAGATCATAAGTTAAATCCTGACCGTAATATGTAAAATTCTCCATTTTTGCATCTGGTTTTCAAGGAGATACGTTTCAAAGGCAAAACGACACACCCACACACACATACAGAGTTTTAAAGGTATATAGATAGATCATTTACTTTAAATATTGACATTTTATCTGCTATCTTAATTCGATTTAAATCTTAATCTTGATCATCAGTTGAATTTCTGTAAGGTGAGTAAAATGTTAATTAATATCTCTGCTTTCTGAGTAACTTTCTAAATTCAACAAAGTCAAAGAGCTGATTGTTGACTTCAGGAGTGGAAAGCCATGGATCCACAAATCTGTCTTCATCAGCAGGATGGTGGTGGAGAGAGTCAACAGTTTCAAATTTCTGAATATCTGTCCTGGACCCAGCAAATTGATACAATCACAAAGAAAGCTCATCAATGCCTCTATTTCCTGAGAAGATTGAAGAGATTGAGGATATTGAAGAGATTAGGTGTGTCACAGAAATTTGAACTTCAACAGGTGTACATTAGGGAGCACACTGACTGGTTGCATCATGACCTGGTTCTGAAACTTGAACGCCGCAACAACCTGAAATGAAGGAGATTACAGAGAGTAGTATATACAACCTGGTCCATATACTGACTTCCCTGCCATCGAAGGGATCTATAGGAGGCATGCGGCAAAATACAGTCAATATCAGCAAAGACCTACACCACCCTGGCCATGCTCTAATTTTGATCCTATCATTGGGAAGATGGTACAGGTGCTTGAAAACATGACCTCCAGGTTTAAGAATCATTTTACCAGCAACCATCTGGCTTTTGAACATTACAGAACACTAGCCTCACCACCTATGAACTTCTATGGACTGTCTTTGGCTGCACTATGGACTTTAATTTTTCCACTGATTTCACAGATATTAATTTATTACATTTAAAAAAAAAAATATATATATATATATATATATATTGTATAATGGGCAGCAAAGTGGTGCAGCTGTAGAGTTGCTGCCTTACAGTGCCTGAAACCTGAGTTCAATCATGATGACGGGTGCTGCCTCTACAGAGTTTGTACATTCTTCCTGTGACTTCATGGGTTTCCTCTGGCTGTTCCGGTTTCTTCCGATGCTCCAAAGACATACAGGTTTTGTAGGTTGGTTTGCTTTGGTAAAAATAATAAATTGTCCCGAGTGCGTAAGATAGTGCTAGTGTACGTGGAGTCAGCATGGTCAGCATGAACACAGTGGGCCAAAGGGCCTGTTTCACACTGCATCTCTAAAGGCTAAAGTCAATATCTCTGTGTATTGTGTTTACTGGTCTGTTAAGGGGCTGTCCCACTTGGGCGACCTAATTGGCGAGTTTAGAAGAGTTTGCAAAAATGACATGTTGATGACCTCCTTTGACTATGATGAAGACTATCTACGACTACCTTTGACTACCTTCGACCACCCTCGATTACCTATGACTAACATGCCGACCTACTACGACCTACTACGACTAAATCTACGAGTAAAAAAAGTAATGATTTTTTCCATGGCAACCTTTTTTTACTCGCAGGCATTTTTTAACATATTGAAAAAATGCTGCAACCTAGCTGAGGCCTCGAGTACGCGCAGACCATTCTCGAGCATGAAGGAGAGTTACAAATACCTCCTACAACCTTGTGTCGAACATGTTGTGCGTTCGAGTGTAGGGCAAACTCGCCAGAACTCAAGGATTAGGTTGCCCAAGTGGGACAGCCCCTTTAAAAGCTGCTGCAAGTAAGAATTTCATTGTTCCATTAACGGTACAAATCTTAAACACTTTCTCATGGCTGTACTGATCTACTTGTGAAAATTCCTTATGGGCGTGTCCCACTTAGGTGATTTTTCAGGTGACTGCCAGCGACTGTCAAGTCGTAGCAGGTCACTGAAAAACCGGCGTCTGTCAGAGTGGAACACACATACACACATCACTTCCTTCACCAGCCAGTTATGCAGGCGGGGGACAGGACAAGTGGGGGTAGTGCTGTCTAAGTGAAATTCACAAGGTGCAAAACTAATGTGATACAGACAGACACAATGTTGAACAGGAAGGTTGACGCTGTAATTAAGACGGTGAAAGCACAGTGTACGGGAAGGGTCACTTAGGCCCTTTAAAAGAGGGGGGAGAAGGAGAAAAAAGGGGGGAAAAGGGGCGAGAAGGGGGAGATGGGATGGGGAGAAGGAGTGGAGAGAAGGAGTGGGGACAACTTTTAAGAAGCCAGACATACACGACTGTGAAGCCCGGCGGACATTAACATTACCTGGTCAGTTATCCTTGGTTCTGAAAATGATTATTTACATTTTTTTTCCCAATGAGCCAATGAAATTCACCAGTCAGCACCGGTAACAACCTACGACCTCCTGGTGACCCAATACCACTGCACCTGCGTCACGAGAATTCTCGCTAATCTCCATGGTGCAAAATTCATGTTGAAAAATTAGCGGCGACCAGAATAAAGCCGCGGCTAGTTTACGAGAATGCGGGAACTACTCACCACCATACAGGTGACTCCCCGGCAATCTCTGGCAACCTTGTGGCGACCTCATGGTCTCCTGTAGTCACTTAAAAAAGTCACATAAGTGGAACAGGCCTATTAGTCTTGTTGGCTGGTCAATCTGCTTGATGATTTATACTATTCCAAGATACCACAAACCTCTTACAAATAGGGCCAAACTAAACGTCAAATTTGAAAAGGGGAAATTAATAGTATAGAACCTGCTCAATTGCTGTTTAGATTTCTTTGAGAATACCCATGACCCATCACCTCTGACCATACAGTGGCGGCTAATAATTGTTAGGTTACGTAGAGAACATTCATCCATCTCATTGTCTCTTCTTCGCAGTGCAAGTTTAAAGCTATTGTACAAAATTAACTTCAGGCACTGATTCCTCAGTGACAACACTTTTCAGATTGCTGAGATTCCCACCATCCACTTGTATGTGTTCAATTTTCCTCTTTGTTCTGTTGACCAGAGAATCAAAATTCAGGCAAATCTTTGAACTGTGGTTCACTTGATCCTGTTTTGTTTTTACCCAACTGGCTGGATTGTTAGGGGACAAATACAATTGTGGCAAAGAACAATCTTGCGTCTTTTCATGATGATTTATGTGCACATACTGCTAGCTTGTGATGTTACACACCTATATGACATTCGGACACCACTAGAAAGATGAAACCTAGATTTTCAAATGTTTAACATATGTTGATTTCATACTTATTCATTATTGGTTCATTAAATTAGTTGATTGGTCTCAAAATTAAAAAAGAGGAATTTAAGAAAATTAATGGAGAAACGATAAACATAGCAAGATTTTTAATTGATTTGTCTATAAAAAAAACACTGTGTACATATACAATTCTGACCTCTTTATCCCCCACCTTTTTTTAAATTATTCTCTGTCTACTTTGTAGTCCTCATATATTTCTCATTATGCTTCCAAATCTCTCATGCAAATATATTTTCTTCAATTAACTGTCTCTGGTTGTTCATTTATACAATGACTGATGATTCTGTTTTGTTTTCCATTGTGTTTTTGTCCGTTTGCCCACTGCAATTGCAGATTCTGGCACTTATTTTAGTCATGATAGGCACCATTGCTTCCGATGATTCACGATTTGTGAAGAAGCAGTTGCGAGTCATATCATTTGTCTGCGAGACCTGAAACAACCGTTGAATATTGAGTAAAGTTGCCCGTGACTGTTAAAGCAAAAACTTTGCTTTTATGTTTGAAAATCCATCCAAGTTTATGCAAAAGATACCAGTGCATTAACCAACATGCTCTCCATTGCTCTGCCAAACAATTCAGCCAATCCAATATTTCATTTCTTAGCAGTTTGTAATAGTAATAAACAGGCAACTCACGTCTACCCAATCATTGGAACATTTTTGGGGTGTCTGAATGTACAGTATTTAGGCAATCAGTATACTCCTGAAAGCAAAATAATTGTACATGACTCTTTATCTAATTCATATGTGCAGATATGATTCCGCACTTTCATAATATGACTTTACATAGTAGAAACAGGAACTGCAGATGCTGGAATCTTGAGTACATCGCAAAATGCTGAAGTAACTCAACGGGTCAGGCAGCATCTGCAGAGGAAATGAATAGGCAATAGAAACATAGAAACATGGAAAATAGGTGCAGGAGTAGGCCATTCGGCCCTTCTAGCCTGCACTGCCATTCGATATGATCATGGCTGATCACCCAACTCAGTATCCCATCCCTGCCTTCTCTCCATACCCCCTGATCCCTTTCGCCACAAGGGCCACATCTAACTCCCTCTTAAATATAGCCAAATGAACTGGCCTCAACTACCTTCTGTGGCAGAGAATTCCACAGATTCACCACTCTCTGTGTAAAAAATGATTTTCTCATCTCGGTCCTAAAAGACTTCCCTCTTATCCTTAAACTGTGACCTCTAGTTCTGGACTACCCCAACATCGGGAATAATCTTCCTGCATCTAGCCTGTCCAACCCCTTAAGAATTTTGTAAGTTTCTATAAGATCCCCCCTCAATCTTCTAAATTCTAGCGTGTACAAGCCGAGTCTATCCAGTCTTTCTTCATATGGAAATCCTGCCATCCCAGGAATCAGTCTGGTGAACTTTCTCTGTACACCCTCTATGGTAAGAATGTCTTTCCTCTGATTAGGAGACCAAAACTGTACGCAATACTCCAGGTGTGGTCTCACCAAGACCCTGTACTACTGCAGTAGAACCTCCCTGATCTTATACTCAAATCCTTTTGCTATGAATGCTAACATACCATTTGCTTTCTTCACTGCCTGCTGCACCTACATTCCTACTTTCAACGACTGGTGTACCATGACACGCAGGTCTCGTTGCATCTCCCCTTTTCCTAATCGGCCACCATTCAGACAACAGTCTACTTTCCTGTTTTTGCCACCAAAGTGGATAACCTCACATTTATCCACATTATACTGCATCTGCCATACATTTTCCCACTCACCCAACCTATCCAAGTCACCTTGCAGCCTCCTAGCATCCTCCTCACAGCTAACACTGCCCCCCAGCTTCGTGTCATCCGCAAACTTGGAGATGTTGCCTTCAATTCCCTCATCCAGATCGTTAATATATATTGTAAATAGCTGGGGTCCCAGCACTGAGCCTTGCGGTACCCCACTAGTCACTGCCTGTAATTCTGAAAAGGACCCGTTTACTCCTACTCTTTGCTTCTTGTCTGCCAGCCAGTTCTCTATCCACATCAATACTGAACCGCCAATACCGTGTGCTTTAAGTTTGTACACTAATCTCTTATGTGAGACCTTGTCGAAAGCCTTCTGAAAGTCCAGATATAACACATCCACTGGTTCTCCCTTATCCACTCTACTAGTTACATCCTCGAAAAATTCTATAAGATTCGTCAGACATGATTTGCCTTTTATAAATCCATGCTGACTTTGTCCAATTAATTCACCACTTTCCAAATGTGCTGCTATCCCATCTTTAATAACTGACTCCAGAATTTTCCCCACCACCGATGTTAGACTAACTGGTCTGTAATTCCCCGTTTTTTCTCTCCCTCCCTTTTTAGACTAACAGGTCTGTAATTCCCCGTTTTCTCTCTCCCTCCATTTTTAAAATGTTTTTGGTCTGTGGAAAGGTCCATTTCCTACTTTGATGCTACCTGACCCACTGAGTTAGTCCAGCACTTGGTGTTTTATTTAACATAGAACACAAAGTATTTGAACTCTAAACTTCCTAGGATTTAAAAAAAAACAATTATTCAGGGCCGGGCTTTAAGGTGAGAGGGGCAAAGTTTAAAGGAGATTTGTGAGGCAACTTTTTTACGCAGTGGTTGGTTAGTGACTGAAATGCACTTACAGGGTTGGTGGTTGAGGCAAATATGATAGTGCAATTTGAAATACTTTGCGTAGGCATATGGATATGCAGGGAATGGAGGGATATGGATTATGTGAAGTTAGATTAGAGATAGTCTTGGCATCATGTTCAGCACAGTCAATGTGGTCAGAGGGCCTGTTATTGAGGTGTATTGTTCTATGTTGCAGAACAGAGACCTTGTACTGCAACCAAAAAAATACATTCTTATCCAGCAATGTATTTATGCATCTTGAAATCTGCTATTAAAAATAACCAATTTTTTTAGTTCTATGAAGTGTGTTAATAAGTTGTTCATTTGAAACCAACAAAGGTCACAAACTGCCTAATATGCAGAGCACTAGTAGTGTTGGAATTCATAGAAATGTTCAGGCTAATGAACACAAAACATAAGTTCAAAACAACAATGCCTCCAGCAAGAAAAGGCTACAAAGAATTCAAACAATGTTCCAAATATTCAGAAATAAAGAATGAATATCAAAAACAAGTCTAGTTAAATCTCCTTTAGTTTTCCAAAAACATTGAATACATGGGTTGATTAAACAAAACAATTACTGAAAACACTGAAATTAATGATGTGATCAAATATTTCATAAAGATGAATTAAAACTACATTCATAAGATTTTCCATTTCATTTGTTGTTTTAAAAACTGTTTAAAACACTCACATCTACAATGCTACTTCAAGGCTTGTTGAATCTTTCAAACCAAGGTCAAATTCACTAAAACTGAGTCATACAGCATGAAAATAGGTCTTTCAGCCCACCCTGTATGGGCTGACCACGCTCTTGGTTCAAAGTCTTCCATGTCTCAGCGATTCAAGTCTTCATCTAAAACCTCTTGACTATTTTTGTATGACTATGTGCTAAATGCAGATGTCAATTATACCATTGGCATTATCGTTAGTATTGGACAGATACCGCATCAATCATCCTAAAAATAAAAAGCCTGAAGTCAGGGGTGTGTATTTCCTTCTTTTACAAAATGCAAAACATGTAATTGATACAAAATATGTCCACAAATAAAATATGTAATGTTCATTGTATTTTACATTGCACCACTTTAAGGAAGACAGACTATCTGATTCCTTAAATATAAGGCACAATTTTTAACCATTCATGCTTACACTTTAGTTCTTCAAATTTAGGCACAGAGTAGCCTGCCAAAAGGCTTACTCAACTTGATAAAATTTAAGCACATGATTCTGGTAATGTTACTCATATTTTCTTTGGTTTATTATGCTTTCTTTGCTTAACTATATCCCAGGTTTCAGCCGTACCTTATTTAATTTTTCCAGTTACTCAATCCATGACAATAAATATCTTAGAGGAAACAAAAAAACTTTGCCCAGCTGATTGTTGGGTTTTTTTCCCTAACATTTATCAAGAGAGAAGCATATAATCTTGATATGTCTGATCTTAGACTAAAAAAGGACCCAAAGCGCTGGAGAAGCTTAGCGGGACAGGCAGCATCTCTGGAAATATGTATAGGCCACGTTTTGGGTCAGGACACTTCTTCAAACTGATTGTAAATCACAGAGGGGGAGCAGTGAGAGAGGAGAAAGGAGGTCTTCTTCAAAGTGGGCATATTTTGAGGAGATGTCACAGTGGAGCAGTAAATGAAGGCACAAGGAACTGCGGATGTTGGTTTTAGATCCTAATCTTAATCAGTGGTCTAATTAGATTGTCAATGCCCACTACATTTTCCTGTTAACCTCATCCACAATTACTCAGAATATTTTCGAGTCCACATAGTTACAAATGTGCTGGAAAATGCCAGGAATCCTTCATCAGCTCAAAATATCCTGCAACACATAATAATGCAATTACATTCAGGGAAGTATTTTTTCTTGCTGCTACTTTGCCAGTAATAATTATTTTTTCCCTGTCTCTGTTTTTATGCACCAATTAACTGGTGATTATTTTGGCACTTCTCTCAATCTTGCTGATACAGAATTACCCGAGAACTGGACAGTGAAATTCTTGGCCAATCAGCTTAACATGTAATCATTTTTTCAGCTTAAATGTTTAAATTTACATAATGTTTGGGTGCTATCAGTAGAGTCATTAACTGAGTTTGAATTAAGAATCGAAGGAAAGTTCATGATTCCAGCAAAGTATAAAACAACATACAGTTGCAAGGATGGGAGATAAGAGTGGTGTAAAGGTGGCCTTGGAGACACATGGAACTGCAGATGCTGGAACCTTCAGCAAAATACAAACTATTGGAGGAGCTCTGCAGAGGTAAAGGAAGCCAGCTCCTAACCCAAAACATCGACTATCCATTCCCTCCACAGATGCTCCCTGATCTTCCAGCACTGTATGTGTAGGAAGGAACGCAGATGCTGGTTTAAACCGAAGATAGACACAAAAAGCTGGAATAACTCAACGGGGCAGGCAGCATCTCTGGAGAGAAGGAATGGGTGACATTTTGGGTCGAGAGCCTTCTTCAGACTGCCAGCACTTTATGTTCTGCTCACAGTAGCCTTATTGGCTGTATTAAACATTTGGAAGCAGAGTGCAACATTAGCACTACTATGTAGTAATGGATGAATGTTACTCTCTGCTTTATAAAAAATTGCTTTCTGTGACTTTATTAGATTTGAATGTTAGAGGATCAATAGAATTAAGCTGCTTTATGATATTGTTTCATATGCAAGAGGGGAAAGCCACACATTGTGACTGTGATAGTGTTTCAAATTGATAGCGTCCGTTGCTTGTCAAAATCAAAGGGAAGTAAACATCGGAGATATTTATTGATTTGCCATCTCTTTTACACCATCACACAAAATACACCCAACTATTAACCTTTTTATATAATAGATATTATGTTTCAGAGGTTAGAAAGTTGGATATAGACATCAATAAAGGAGACAGCTTAATTTAGTTTAGTTTGGAGATACAGCGTGGAAACAGGCCCTTCACCCCAACAATTCCATGGTGACCTTCGTTCACCCCTTTACATTGGTTCCATGTTGTCCCGATTTCTCATCCACTCCCTGCATACTAGTGGCAATTTACAGAGGCCAATTAGCCGATAAACCCGCACATCTTAGCGATGTGGAAAGAAACCAGGGCCTCCGGAGGAAACTCATGCAGTCACAGGGAGAGTGTGCAAATTCAACACAGAATTTGAGGTTGGGGTCAAACCTGGGTCTCTGAATCTATAAGGCATCAGCTCAACCAGCTGCACTAGTGTCATAAAATGTCATAAACCCCAGAATCAGAACCCACTAGAAATGAATAGTTGAATGAAATCATCCATGCCAATAATCTTGAAAGCAAATTGCTACAAGGAATTTGAGAAGGATGCAAATATACATTGTAGTCTAAAAACACATCTGAGGCATGATCTTATGAGATTTGTGCCCATTAGAGAAAAATAAAAATAGTTATTTTACTTATTTAGAACCAATGGAAAAATCCTCTATATCTTTCAGTGGCACCTTTCAGATCTTTAACAATCATCGGCGGTCAATCGAAACGAGTATGACTGTCCTCTCCTCTCCATAGGGTCGTCTACTTGTGGGTCTGCAGATATCTGTAGAGGCTGAACTGCGATCCACACACCTTGGTGCAACGTGGGCAGTGGAGACTGGTTGCGGTTGGTAGTTGCCGAGCCCCCTTCTCTCTCTCCTTATGGTGCTGTCACTTTGTCTCTGCGGCACGGCGTAGTTCCATTTCGTGCAGTGCAGCTCCTTCCTGCACGGATTTCCTCCAGGAGCACCTGTCCAGTGCAATGTGCTCCCAGGTGCTTGATGCGATTGGAATTTCTTCAGACTATTCTTGATGTTGTCCTTGAAGCGTTTCTTTGGCCCGCCGGGGGTTTGCCGACCTTTCTTCAATTGAGAGTACAGGATTTGTTTAGGGAGACATGTGTTGGATATGCAGATGACATGGCCAGTCCATCGAAGTTGGTGTTACATTATTGTGGTGGTAATGCTGGTCATGTTGACTTCCTTCAAAACGCTGATGTTGGTGCATTTGTCCTCCCAGCTGATCCTCAGAATCTTTCATAAGGATCTTTGATGGTATTGTTCCAGGGCTCTCAGGTGCCTGCTGTAGTTTGTCCATGACTCGGCTCCATACAACAGGGTGGAGAGGACAACGGCTCTGTAGACCAGCAGTTTTGTTTGAGCTTTTTAGTCTTGGTCTTCAAAGACTCTTTTCCTGAGTTTGGCGTAGGCTCTGCTGGCACAACTCAGGTGATGGATGACCTCAGAGTCGATGTCAGCTTTTGAGGAAAGAATGCTGCCAAGGTTGGGGAAGTGGTCAACGTTTTCAAGAGTGGTGTTGTCCACTTTTATAGTGGGCTGGGCAGACGACTGATTGGGTGGAGGTTGATGTAGGACCTGGGTCTTCTTGATATTTAAGGCTAGGCCCATGGCTCTGTATGCCTTGGCAAAGGCATTCAGGATGCCCTGGAGGTCTTCTGCAGAGTGTGCTGCAATGGCGCAGTCGTCCGTGTACTGAAGCTCCATGATGGCGGTGTTACTGACTTTGCTCTTGGCCTTCAACCTATTAAGGTTGAAGAGCCCACCGTCAGTTCTGTAGAGGATTGGGATCCCCTGTGGCAGCTCTTCACCAATGAGGTGAAGTATGGCAGCAATGAAGACGACAAACAGGGTGGGTGCGATGATGCATCCCTGTTTGACCCCCGTTTCCACAGTGAACGGCTCGGACTCCGAGCCGCAGTTGCTGAGCACCGTGACCGACATGCCATCATGTAGAAGCCTCAATATTCTGATGTACTTGTCGTGACAACCGTACCTTGATAGTATGCTCCAAAGAGCCTGGCGGTCTACTGAGTCAAAAGCCTTTGTCAGGTCTATGAAGGCCATGTACAAAGGCTGCCTTTGTTCACGGCATTTTACCTGGAGTAGGCGTGCTGTGAATATCATGTCTGCTGTAACTCTGGATGGGCGGAAGCCACACTGTGATTCTGGGAGTAAGGAGTGAGATGCCCCTGTAGATTCCACATTCAGCCCTGTCCCCCTTCTTGAAAATGGTCACTATTAGAGCATCCCTGAATTCTGAGGGAAGTTCATCTTTTTCCCAGACTTTGAGGAGTAGGGTGTGGATGTGGTACAGGAGCTCCAGTCCATCTTTCTTTAAGATCTCAGCTGAGATCCCATCTGGACTGGTGGCCTTGTTGTTCTTAAGGCTCTTGATGGCATCTTGAACCTCTGTCATAGTGGGAGGTTCTTCCATGTCTTCTCTGATGGGACTCTGGGGGATGCGGTGGGTAATGTCTGGTTCAGTTGTGCTGTCATGGTTGAGGAGTTCCTGGAAGTCCTTTTTCCGTCAGGCGTTAATGGACTCATTGTCCTTCAGCAGTTCTTGTCTGTCTTTTGAGCGCAGGGGGGGTTAAAGCCGCAGTAGCTTGGACCATAGACGGCCTTAGTAGCGCTGAAGAAGCCTCTGGTGTCACCCGAGTCTACCAGTCTCTGGATTTCCAGAGCCTTATCAGTCCATATCTCCCCTTATATATTCTAACAATAACATGGTTAGAATGTATAAAGGGGAAATATTTTGCTATTGAATCTCAACAGAATTAATGAAAACCAAGGATACATTTTATCTAACAGAAATAACAATAACATTGTTTAACAATTTAATATTAACTTTGTTAGAATATAGAAGAGAGAGAGATTTTAACATTATACCACAACAGAATTAATTAAATCTGAAAATAAATGTTATCTAACAGACAACGTTACAGAGGTCAATCATGAATTAAATGATTCTAATTAATGAACTGTAACTGAACAAAATAAAAATGATTACTTTCAATGCTTATCATCACTGGAACTCTTAGTGTTCAATATTAATAGATATATTTTGTATGAATTTAACTATGTAATGATCTTATGCCTGGTATTCAAACATTACATAGGAGGTAATTGTTTTCGGTTGCAGGGGATGTAAATGCAGGGCATATATGTATGATGTGAGTTCAGATGTACATTGTAGCTATAGTGGAATGAATAAGATGTACGTTTAATTCTTCTGCACATCTTTTCATAATTCTCATCATTACCCGTACTGAGCATTGAACAAAGTGAGAGGAAAGTTATGCAAATAAATTAATAGAAATGTAGAAATGAAGGGTATATCCAAAACCATCTGATGAAAATGCCTGTTGTACATATTTCCACAGATTCTGAAATGTATTTAAATTATTTTACTCAAACCAACTCAGGACTATTAAGGCACTTATTTTGCATGTAAAATTTATGAAAGTACTCATTTTGTTTGGTTATTTTACAATTATGGCTGGATTGAAACTAATACATGGGCAATGCAGGCCTGATCATCTTTAACAATGTTCTTAATGCGAAATGAACAAAGCTATCAGACAACTTGTCTTGGATAGAGTGGATGTGCAGAGGATGTTTCCACTTGTAGCAGAGTCTAGGGCCAGAGGTCATAGTCTCAGAATTAAAGAACGTTCCTTTAGGAAGGAGATGACGAGGAATTTCTTTAGAGGGTGGTGAATCTGTGTAATTCTTTGCCACAGAAGGCTGTGGAAGCCAAGTCCATGGATATTTTTAAGGCAGAGACAGATATATTCTTGATTAGTATGGGTGTCAAGGGTTATGGGGAGAAGGCAGGAGAATACGGTTCGTAGAAAAAGATAGTTGAGCCATGATTGAATGGCGGAGTAGACTTGATTCTGAATTCTGCTCCTATCACTTATGACCTTATGATCTTATGACAACTAAGTGCTATTCACTTGTTGTGCATCTTGGATCCATTTTAGATTGGGCTTTCTCTAAGTCCTTTTGCGAATAACACTCTGCAGCTTTAGCCAGAGTATAATTAAATTGGCAAGAGTATAGGACATTTTCTGGAGCACAGGGGTTTGAGGGGTGAACTTACAGAAGTGTACATAAAAACATGAGGGGGATAGATAGGGTGAATGCACAGTATTTTACCAAGAATACAGGAATCAGGGTTTAAGGTGAGAGGGGAAGATTAACTCAGGAGCCGGAAGGGCAACTTTTTTACACAGAGGATATATGGATCAAGCTGCCAGAGGAGATAGTCAACACGGGTACTATACAAACATTTAAAAGGCATTTGGATCGGAAAATGGATAGGAAAAGTTCAGAGGGATATGGGCCAAAAACAGGCATGTGAGATGAGCATAGATGGGGCGGGCATTTTGTTGGCGTGGACAAGTTGGGCAAAATTGTCTGTTTCCATGCAGTATGAGTCTAGGACTCCAGGATTCTATCTGACAAACAAATGTAGACAGCTATGCACTAACAGCATATGCAAACGTGCTCTACTAAGTCAATCCAGGAGAAGTATCTAAATTATCAAAGCACTGCAATAAAACAAAATGGTGGGAACCTTACATCTTATTGTTAATAAAGTTCAGCAGAATGTTAAACTATAATGCTTATTCAACACAAGTGTTCCTGTAGATGAGAAAATTGTAATGGAACTTCAATTCAGCAAAAAGATAAAGCATCTTGAAATAAAGCTTCCAAAGCTGGTATTGATTATTAGAGGCCTATTCCCATCTCTTGCGTTTGGATTTACTCCATTTGTGTTTCCCTCTGTGGTGCTACTGACCATTGTAATTACTAATTGGGATTTTTTTTCTGCTGCATCAGGCAGTTCCTGCACGTTTTGAACTGTTTTAGTACATTGAGAATAAACAACATTTTATTTTGTAAATATAAAACATCAGAAACACAATCTGTGTGGAGCCACAGGAGATGGGCAAGGATTATGAGTATTTCTCCACTGTTTTTACCATGGAAAAATAGATAAGGACCGGGTAATGTGGCGGTCAATGAAAGTGTCTTGAGGACAGTCAGTATTACAGTTGAGGAGGTACTGAAGGTCCTAACACATATGAAGTTATACGGATTGGTCAATGTGTTGCCAGTCACAAGTGAGTGGCCTGCAATTCAACCCCAACTCACAGAAACCCATCAACATACCACAAATTCCTTATGCGACAATTCCCTAGCATGATTAGAAACATAGAAGAAACATAGACGAATAGGTGCACAGCCATTCAATATGATCATTGCTGATCATCCACAATCAGTATCCGGTTCCTGCCTTCTCGCCATATCCCATGACTCCGCTATCTTTAAGAGCTCTATCTAACTCTCTCTTGAAAGTATCCAGAGAATTGGCCTCCACTGCCTTCTGAGGCAGAGAATTCCACAGATTCACAACTCTCTGGGTGAAAATATTTCTCCTCATCTCCGTTCTAAGTGGCCGACCCCTAATTGTTAAACTGTGGCCCCCTAGTTCTGGATTCCCCCAACATCAGGAACATGTTTCCTGACTCTAGCGTGTCCAATCCCTTAATAATTTTATACGTTTCAATAAGATCCCCTCTCATGCTTCTAAATTCCAGAGTATACAAGCCTAGCCACTCCATTCTATCAACATATGACAGTCCTGCCATCCCAGGAATCAACCTTGTGACCCTATGCTGAACTCCCTCAATGGCTCGAATGTCCTTCCTCAAATTTGGAGACCAAAACTGCACACAATACTCCAGGTGTGGTCTCACTAGGACCCTGTACAACTGCAGAAGGACCACTTTGCTCCTGTACTCAACTCCTCATGTTATGAAGGCCAACAGGCCATTAGCTTTCTTCACTGCCTGCTGTACTTGCACACTTACTTGCAGTGACTGATGAACAAGGACCCCCAGATCTCGTTGTACTTCCCCTTTTCCCAACTTGACACCATTCAGATAATGATCTGTCTTCCTGTTTTTGCCACCAAAGTGGATAACCGCACATTTATCCACATTAAACTGCATCTGCCATGCAACTGCCCACTCATCCAACCTGTCCTAGTCCTCATAGCATCCTTTTCATTTCACACTGCCACCCAGCTTTACGTCATCCGCAAATTTGCTAATATTACTTTTAATCCCTTCATCTAAATCATTAATATATATTGTAAATAGCTGCGGTCCCAGCACCAAGCCTTGCGGTACCCCACTAGTCGCTGCCTGAAAGGGACATTCTGAAAGGGACCCGTTAATCCCTACTCTTTGTTTCCTGTCTGCCAACCAATTTAGGCAGTACCTTACCCCCAATACCAGGTGCCCTAATTTTTCCCACTAATCTCCCATGTGGGACCTTATAAAATGTTTTCAGAAAGGCAGGATTTGAGATAGGTGTAGGGCCTATTTTAATTGGAACAAACATAAGAACATAAGAAGTATGAGCAGGCACAGTGGTGCAGCAGGTAGTGCTGCTGCCTCAGAGCGTCAGAGGCCCGGTTTCGATCCCGAACTGTGTGAAGTTTGCTCGTTCTCCATATGCTCTTCCATCTGTTTCCTCCGGGCGCTCCGTGTTCATTCCACATCCTAAAGGTGTACGCGTTTGTGGGTTAATGTGTTGGTTTCTGTCTCATGTTCCCCAATATTAGTTTATAATCACATTGACTTGGGATATTTTGGACCAAATGAAACAATTTTGTCATTAAATGGCTGTGTTATCCAGGTGATCATTTCACTGAACACTTGTGCTCTGACCTCCAAACCCTGATCACCCGGTTGCTAACCATTTTAACTCCCCTATCTTTTCCCATACCGACCTTTTTGTCCTGGGGCTCCTCCATTGCCAGAGTGAAGCTACGCACAAACTGATGGAACAACACCTCATACTCTGATTGGGCAGCTTACAGCCCAACACTATGAACATTGAATGTACATAAACCAACCTTCCCCCCCTACCACCACTTCCCCAACCCCTTCTTGTGCCCCCCCCCCCCCCCCCCCCCCCCCCCCCCCCCCCTTCCCATTCTGGTGTGCATACATTTCTCTCATAGACAGAAATGTAGAGAAGGTGGTGAAATAGTTGTCGTGAGCACTGCGGTGTTAATTGCAATCCACAAGCTTGCCCTGACATCCCTGTGTGCAACAGATTGTTCCATCGATTCTTCAGGAAAGAATCCAACAACAATTCTGAAAAATAATAAAAGCAAATATCTTCTTTCACCGGAACATCAACGATGCCTCTTGCCATCATTTAAGCCCAAATCCCATTCAAGACCAAAGGGCTTGGCCTTCAACAACACAGCTTCAACCTAAATAGAACTTAAAACATGTAATGGCATTCATAAGTTATGATTGACTGAATTGATTGAAAGATATAGTGTGGAAACAGGTCCTATAAGCCCTTGAGTCCATGCTGACCATTGATCACCCTAGTTCTATGTTATCTCACTTTTTCCGAACACACCAGGGAAAATTTGACAGAGACCAATTAACCTATAAACCTGCTCATCTTTGAGAAATCAACGCGGTCACAGGGAGAATATGCAAACTACACACAGAATCAGGAGGCCCATGAAGATTTGCAGATTAAGAAAGGAATCTGTTCAATCTGAAAAGTTATCGCCCATCATTGCATCATTACTCACCTCCTGAATTGTCTTCAAAGAAAAGGAGTTTATGACTGGAAATAGCTAATTGTCGCAGCCCTGGATTTCCCAGTGGTGAAAAACTGTTAAGATTTTGGATTCACTTTATGATAACCCATCATGCTGGGAGCATAATTAAATCTCCTGTCCATATGGTTAATAGGCTGGTTTTATCACTTTCATTACTTAAATGAGCAGTCCGGAAGAACAGCAGGTAATCCAACACTTTTGCCACTTCCCACGGAATCCCACTACTGGCCACATCTTCCCATCTCCACCCCTTTCCACAGAGACCATTCCCTCTGCAACCTGATCAACACGTCCCAACCCAAACCACCCCATCCCCAGGTACTTTCCCCTGCAAACACCTGTCCCTTTACCTCTCCCCTCGACTTCATCCAAGGACCCTGACAGTCTTTCAAGGTGAGGCAGAGGTTCATTTGCACCTCCTCCAACCTACATCTACTGTATCCGCTGTTACAGGTGTCAACTTCTGTACATCGGTGAGACCAAGCGCAGGCTCGGCGATTGTTTCGCTGAACATCTCCACTCGGTCCACCTTAACCTACCTGATCTTCCAGTGCTCAGCACTTTAACTCCCCCTCACATTCCCAATCTGACCTTTCTGTCCTGGGCCTCCGCCATTGTCAGAATGAGACCCAGCGCAAATTGGAGGAACAGCACCTCATATTTTGCTTGGGTAGCTTACACCCCAGCAGTATGAACATTGACTTCAAACTAACTTCAAATGGCCCCTGCTTTCCCTCTCTCTCCCTTGCTTCCCCTCTCCCTTCTCAGTTCTTCCACCAGTTTTACTGTCTCTGACTACGGTCTATCTCTGTCCCACCCACTCCCCTGACATCAGTCTGAAAAAGGTGTCAACCCGAAACGTCACCCATTCCTTCTCTACAGAGATGCTCCTGTCCCGCTGAGTTACTCCAGCATTTTGTGTCTACAGTACAGAAGAATAGTTGTGCAGTGACCTGACCAAGCATAGTTTAACAACTTTATGAAAGCACAATGTATATTTAAAAAGTTAAAGGATTAATTGGATCGTGGTGTCCTGCAAACTGTTTGCAATGTTGAATTTCATAGACTGTCAGTGACAATATTAGACTATTTTTGATGCAAAGCACATACTGTAAAATTCCCTGGTTAAATAGGATTACAACCTGAACACAAATTGATGTATATAGACAGTACAGCATGTTCCAAACAGAATTACACTCCGCTCCCCCTTTTCTTTTTAAAGTAAGAGGCCTTTTATCTTCTTCCAAGCTTTGTATTGAATCCGTTTGGATCGTTTAGTTCTGGACACACACCGCAAAAGACACCAGGTGCTGCTGGAAGGTTGCCCATTAGGTGAAAGATGCTCTTTAGTCTGCCTGAAACTTGTTGGAGTTCCAGCACAGTGAGATGTACATCAGATAATGTTGCCGCGTGGCTCATTCAAAACTGCAGAAGCATGTGCTGAGGGACGGACTGGAGCTCAGTGCAGCCACCACCAAGGCTCTATGGGTGAGGAGCACAGTTTTGGGTCCTTCCGCTGCTAGACATTGAGGGACTGAGACCGGTGGGGTCACCCCTCAAATAAGGGAAGGGATATGACACCCAGGGTGCCAAATGAGTGGCAATGGTGCTCTGTGAAATGAAAAAAAGGTGCCAACACTACTGGATATAACATTACCAATGTTAAATGTATAGATACGAAGAATGTATTAAGAGATTTGCATGGATTATTGTGTATTGTATATATGTTTTAATATAACTAAAGTTTATTTTTGAAATAGAACAAATTGAGGGCATGGTGGTTTTGTTTCTTTTTCAAATTTGCATGTGCTGAGGGACGATGAGGTGTACAGGTTTGTAGGTTAATTGGCTTGGTATGAAATGTAAAATTGTCCCTAGTGAGTGTAGGATAGTTTTAATGTGCGGAAATCTATGGACAGTGCAGACTCGGTGGGCCGAAGGACCTGTTTCCATGCTGCATCTCTAAAGTAAAACTAAACTAAACTCCATTTGTGGCTGTATGATACGAGTGAGCAAGAATATGTTTGATATTGTTCAATTTCATAATGTTCATAAATGGAATAGATCAAACCTGAGAGGTGTCAGAATTGAGTTCTTCTGGAGATACAAAATGAGGACTTCAACTCATCGGCGGCATGTTCAATGACAGCACAATAAACAATATGGTTCATTTTAATCTACTCTGAGTGACCATTGACCTTATTTTAACAAAGGTGCACAAGCATTCTCTGAAAATGTCTAAAAGCTCATGACAATCACAGAAGAAAACTTGTTGATAATTACCACATGAATTTACCAATTATTGAAATTCACTCTTCAAACAATGCCAGTCAGTGACCCTTCTTGCAATTTATTTTAATAGACAATAGACAATAGACAATAGGTGCATGAGTTGGCCATTCTGCCCTTCGAGCCAGCACCGCCATTCAATGTGATCATGCTGATCATCCTCAATCAGTACCCCGTTCCTGCCTTCTCTCCATATCCCCTGACTCCGCTACCTTTAGGAGCCCTACCAAGCTCTCTCTTGAAAGTATGCAGAGAACCGGCCTCCATCACCCTCTGAGGCAGAGAATTACACAGACTCACAACTCTCTGTGTGAAAAAGTGTTTCCTCATATCTGTTCAAAATGCCTTACCCCTTATTCTTAAACTGTGGCCCCTGGTTCTGGACTCCCCCAACATCGGGAACATGTTTCCTGCCTCTAGCGTGTCCAAACCCTTAATAATCTTATATGTTTCAATAAGATCCCCTCTCATCCTTCTAAATTCCAGAGTATACAAGCACAGCCACTCCATTCTCTCAGCAGATGACAGTCCCGCCATCTCAGGAATTAACCTAGTAAACCTACGCTGCACTCCCTCAATAGCAAGAATGTCCTTCCTCAAATTAAGGGACCAAAAATGCACACAATACTCCAGGTTAGGTCTCACTAGGGCCCTATTCAACTGCCAAAGGACCTCTTTGCTCCTATACTCAACTACTCTTGTATGAAGGCCAACATGCCATTCGCTTTCTTCACTGCCTGCTGTACCTCCATGCTTACTTTCATTGACAGACGAACAAGGACTCCCAGATCCCATTGTACTTCCCCTTTTTCCATTTATATAATAATCTGCCTTCCTGTTTTTGCTACCAAAGTGGATAACCTCACATTTATCCACATTAAACTGCATCTGCCATGCGTCTGCCCACTCACCCAACCTGTCCATGTCATCCTGCATTCTCATAGCATCCTCCTCACAGTTCACACTGCCACCCAGCTTTGTGCCATCTGCAAATTTGCTAATGTTACTTCACATTTATTATTTGTGTGTGCTGCACATGAAGTGTAGCTTAAAGCAGGAGGCATTGCTCTGTGACCCCACTTGATCACCTCTCTCATTGGTTTTCTCAGAGCAATATTTGTGGAGTTTCTTCAGTTATTTGTCAGTTTTCTTAGTTTAGTGATAAATCATGGATACGGGCCATTCGGTCCACAAAACTGGGGCACCCGGATGAAACACATGTGGTCACAGGGAGAATGTGCAAACTCAACACAGGCAGTCTCCAAGTTCAGGATCAAACCCAGGTCTTTGGCACTGTGAGGCAGTAGCTCTACCAGTTGCACCACTGTGTCGCCCACTGTCTATGAGTCATGTCTGCATTTTCAGACACAGTGAGACGTCCTTGTGATGTGTAAATTGCATTTTCACCTCCAACATCTGAACCCCCCATGGTATTGTCATACCGCAATAGAAGTGTTACCTATCTTTGCAACCTATTGCAGATATTCTTGATATCGACAGCAGTTGCATATGATCAAATGCAAAAGATAAATCACCTGCCTGGTTAAAAACAGAAAACAAGTGCTTCCTTTTTGATTTGTGTGTAACTGTTCTTATTGTCTATGAAAATGCAGGAAGCAAAACTGATGTATTCTCTTGTCCATCATGCATCAACTGACATATTACAAATTAACCAAAACTTGATGCAAAACAAACCAACTTTATGTTACATTGAACACGGAGAGATGCACTTGCTTATCTTTTCTTGCATACTTCATATGTATTTTGGTGTAAATAAACATCCACCTTCTTACCCCATCCATTTCATTTTTATTTTCAACAAATAATGCAACTGTTTGAACTTGATCACAAGATCTGGAAAAATAAATCACATGTCATACCACAGTGTTTCTAGCTATCACCTTAACGTTGTTATATGTTTAGCCTTTAGCCAATTAGTTATGGCCCCTTTCCTTCCTTTGTGCTGGTTTTCACCCGTCAGCCTCAAGAACTCCAAGGAATAAAGTCCTAGGTTGTCTAACCTCACCCTATAGTTCAAACCCATAACTCCTGGCAACATTCTCGTAAATAAATCTTCTCTGTACTCTTTCCAGGTCAATGATGTATTTTCCGTAGCAGTAGTGACCAAAACTGAACATTACTCCAAGAGACCGCACTTGGACTATTAGTTCAGTTTCAGTCTTATACAATTGCACGGAGCATCACAACACCTGTACTCAGTACCATGACTGATGCCAAACATTTTCTTGATCTGTCCTCCTGTGAAGCCACTTTCATGGAAGTATGTACTTGTTATCTGAGGTCTCTCTGTTCTATCACAGTCCCTCAACATTAATCATCAACTAGGGTGGCACAGTCACCAGTCCTATCTTCCTCCATAACTATTTTCAAGCAAAGAGAGGTTTGATCTCAAAGTGCTTTCCCAATGACACTTCAGTCACTTACCCTCCCTCATTCCCCAAGAGGAAGCCCATTGTTGTATTCTCTCTGCGAGGTCACTCTCTCTGCGAGGTCACAAAATTGATTAAGGAACCTTTCTGTCTACCCTGTCATTGCATCTCACAATTTTATGTACTTCTATCAGGTCTCCCACAGCCCCCAATGTTTCAGAGAAAACAATCTAAATTAAAGGTCTCGGCATTTCGTCTATCTTAACCTCAAATTCTTTGACATTGCACACACTTCTTTGTCCGGTTTTGCCGCAGGATATGTCTGTTTTTTTTAACTCATAGGACCCAATAAATACACATTATGTCGAAATGATGACTCAAAAGTAGCTTTCCCACTCTAAATCTAATTGTAGCCCTCCAACCACCCGATGCTGACTGATAAGTGTGGAAGTGCTATGCAGTACAACATTTGAATATGTGCAAGAACATTTTTATCCAACTAAATCACATCTTTGGTGTACAAAGAATAATTTTGCAATTTGCTTGGAGTACCACATTCCAGTCCATGTGGTTCAGCCACTGCAAAATGCATTACTGCAGATTTCACAAACAGATGAGTAAGCCCAAAATATGTCTGCAACTAGAATTTCTGTAATGCGTAGTAAGATGTAATTTAAAAAAATTCATGACAAACTCAAGTAGTAATATTTCCGTCCAGCAGTAGGAGAAACATCTAATAAGATGCCATGAGATATAAAGCAAACGGCCTCTCCTTGGAGGAGGGATTCAGTTGATCTGTACAAAAAGTTCCTGTAAGATCATAATGGTCAACTTGCTAACACTGCCAGACAATCCTAGCCCAAACCAGCATAGGAGCCAGACAGGCACAAGATATTTTGGATGCTGAAATCTGCAACAAAGAAAGAGAGAGCAGGTTTAGCTTTAAGTTTATTATTGTCATGTGTACCGAGATGCAGTGAAAAGCTTTGCATTGCATGCTATCCATTTAGATCAGATGTGTCTATGGCAGATCGTCGTCCTATATGCTGCTAAGATAGTTAAGGGCCTAACTGCTATGTTAAGTAATAAACTGCATGTTTTAACGTTTTACAGTGACTTATGGGCCTGTCCCACTTACGCAATTTTTCAGGCGACTGCCGGCGACTGTCAAGTTACCGGCAGTCACCTGGAAAAGCGACTGTCAGAGTGGAACACACACACACACACACACATGGCTTCCTTCACCAGCCTCTTATGCAAGCGGGGGACAGGGCAAGCGGGGGAGCGCTGTCTGAGTGAAATTCACACAGTGCAAAGCCGAGGTGATACAGACACGCACCGTGATGAACAGGAAGGTTGGCGCTGTAATTAAGACGGCTAAAGCACAGTGTGCGATAAAGGGCCTGTCCCACGAGCATGCGACCTGCATGCGGCAAGCGCGACCAAACCGGAAGCTGGGGCCGCGCGGAGGTCAAGTGATCCCCGTACAGGGCCGGTCCCACCAGCATGCGCCTAAATACGGCGAGTGCGACCAAACCAGAAGCGAGGGTGGCGCGGATGTCAAGTGAGTGATGTGAAGTTCGAGCGAAGTCCGCGGGAAGTTCGTGCATGAAGAACGGCGTCAAGACGTGTGTACGGCATCTAGATGCTGCGTATGCCCGCTGAGGCGGCTGCGGGCCGGCAGGCCGTTGACACGCGGAATTTTTTAACGGTCAGTTTTCAACTCACGCAATGTCGGGACCAGCTCCGCACAACTCCATACGGCTCCGGCGATCGAAGTGGGACTGGCCATGCGAGGCCGTATGGCTCAAAGGACCACGTTAGGTCGCGCTTGCCGCATGTAGTCGCATGCTCGTGGGACAGGCCCTTTAGTCTCTTAAAAGAGGGGAGAAGGGAGGAGAAGGAGTGGAAACAACTTATATGAAACCGGAGATATACGGTTGTGAAGCTCAGCAGACATTAAAATTACCGGTCGGTTATCCTTGGTTCTGAAAGCGACTGCTTAGGTTTTTTCCCCTAATTAGCCAATGATAGTGCAGGAGGAGGTAGCCCTGCACGAGAGACCCCATGTAGGAGGATACCAGGGTGGTAGTGTATTTCCCCACCAACACACCTCCATCCTTCACTGCCTCATTTGAAGGAAGCAAAGCAGCCTGTGTCTGACACAGCATCAGAGGCAGATGCCCCATTGGTGGTGAGGGAGGGCTGGAGGAAGGTTATGCCCTACACCTTCACCAGGCAGCAGGAGGGGGACCTTGAGGAATGGTTCCAGCAGAATGCCATCCAGTACGAAAAGGAAAATGAGGGGTACAAGGACAGGGACAAGAATGGCATGCTCATAGCAAAAGGATTTGAGTACAAGGAGCAGGGAGGTTCTATTGCAGTTGTACAGTGTCTTGGTGAGACCACACCTGGAGTATTGTGTACAGTTTTGGTCTCCTAAAGACATTCTTGCCACAGACGGTGTACAGAGAAGGTTCACCATTGATTCCTGGGATGGCAGAACTTTCATATGAAGAAAGACTGGATAGACTTGGCTTGTACACGCTAGAATTTAAAAGATTGACGGGGGATCTTATAGAAACCTACAAAATTCTTAAGGGGTTGGACAGGCTAGATGCAGGAAGATTATTCCTGATGTTGGGGAAGTCCAGAACTAGGGGTCACAGTTTAAGGATAAGAGGGAAGTCTTTTAGGACCGAGATGAGAAAATCATTGTTTACACAGAGAGTGGTGAATCTGTGGAATTCTCTGCCACAGAAGGTAGTTGAGGCCAGTTCATTGGCTATATTTAAGAGGAAGTTAGATGTGGCCCTTTTGGCTAAAGGGATCAGGGGGTATGGAGAGAAGGCAGGGTTGGGATACTGAGTTGGATGATCAGCCATGATCATATCGAATGGTGGTGCAGGCTCGAAGGCCCGAATGGCCTACTCATGCACCTAATTTCTATGTTTCTATGTTTCTATAGTCGTAGGATGTTGTACACATAATCGAGGAAGGTCGTAGGAGGTCGTAGGTCACCGTGACCTTGATTATTTGTTTTAGTCACGGTGGAGGTCTCCCAAGTGGGACACGCCCTTTATTATCTTTTTGTAATAAAACTGACAGTTTAAAATTGAAAATCTAGTTTTTGAAATTATGGAGGTGCCGGTATGCCAAACTGTCAAATATATCATCAAAGCAAAAACACTGCTCATCTTGACTCAAGGGCCTGGTTCCACAGGTTGTCAAATAACTGCACATTTACAAATGATCTACCTGTATAAATTCAGTGGTATTCACTGTAATGTTTGATTTGTTAAGATATTATTTCAGCAATGTGTTAATATGTTTCTAAATTAAATTGTTTGCATCAATGAGAAGGCAAATACCAGACCATGCAATTAATTTGGCTCTGGTCCTAAATGACTGTAATTTTCAGTATGTGAGCATTAGAGTTTTGGCACTTAACAACTTATCCACCTGGAGTAATGCTGCAGAGTTCACAGATGGGACATTTGTAATTTCAATTAAATCTAGAAAATGCTTGCTTCAGAAATGGTGACAATGTTAGAAGCAACTTGTGATTAAAAAAACAACACTACACGTATAGATTCAGTAGGGAAGATTATTTATTTATTCAATATTATTATAGAATTTAAATTGTATTCAACCTAGAGTCAGATAGATACAATGAATTTCAGATGCTTGAATATTGCATAGAATAAAAAGTGCTGGAGGAACTCAGCGGGTCAGGCAGCATCTGTGGAAGGAATGGATAGGAGGCGTTTCGGTTCGGGACACTTTTTTAGACAGATTGTTGCAAGCGGGGGCGAAAGCTGGAAAAATGGTAAAGAGGTGCAGGCAGGACAAAGCCTATGAAATGATAGGTGGAGAAAGGGAAAGGAGGCGGGTGTTGATTGACAAATGGGTGGACAAAGGCTATAGTTGAAATGGAGACACAATGGTGACAAAGGGGGACTAAAGGAGACAAAAATGGTGACAAGGAAACAAAAGAGTGTTGATAATTCTTCCCTGAAGATGGCTGGCAGTCTGAGAGTATCCCTTCTTATTCCGCAGTCAAAGGACAGAACTGTCCCCTTCGAAGTTGAGTCAAGTTACATGATGCTCAGACTTGTCGCATCCTTGTTGAAGGGGCGGCAAGGTCGCGCTGCAGTAGTGTTGCTGCTTTACAGCTCTTGCAGCGCCAGTGCCCCGGGTTCAATCCCGACTAAGGGTGCTGTCTGTACGAAGTTTGTACGTTCTCCCCGTGGGTTTTTCTCCGCGATCTTCAGTTTCCTCCCACACTCCAAAGACGTACAGGTATGTAGGTTACTTGGCTTGGTAAATGTAAAAATTGTCCTTAGTGTGTGTAGGACAGTGTTAATATGCAGTGATCGCTGGTCGGCGCAGACCCGGTGGGCTGAAGGACCTGTTTCCGCGCTGTATCTCTAAACTAAACTAAACTAGACTAACCTATTCAAGCCTCTGGGGAGGGATTTGATATGTCACAAAGATGCAGGAGACATCCTGAAACCACACACCATCAGATTCAGGAACAGCTTCTCCCTCTCTACTGTCAGGCTTCTGAAAGAGCTTAGAAACATAGAAACATAGAAAATAGGTGCAGGAGAAGGCCATTCGGCTCTTCGAGCCAGCGCCGCCGTTCATAGTGATCATGGCTGATCGTCCCTATCAATAACCCATGCCTGCCCTCCCCATATCCCTTGTCTCCATTAGCCCCTAGAACTCTATCTAACTCTCTCTTAAATCCATCCAGTGTCTTGGCCTCCACTGCCCTCTGTGGCAGGGAATTCCATAAATTCACAACTCTCTGGGTGAAAAGTTTTTTCCACCTCAGTCTTAAATGACCTCCCCTTTATTCTAAGACTGTGGCCCCTGGTTCTGGACTCACCCAATATTGGGAACATTTTTCCTGCATCTAGCTTCTCCAGTCCTTTTATAATTTTATATATTTCTATAAGATCCCCCCTCATCTTTCTAAACTCCAGTGAATACAAGCCTAGTCTTTTCAATTTTTCCTCATATGACAGTCCCGCCATCCCAGCTTCTATAAGCTAGGGAACAGTCTGATTCTCCTCTATCTCATTGCAAACATTGGACTTTGTCTATGGATCTGATGCGCTACAATGCTGAGAATTATATTCGGCCTTCTGTATCATCCCTTTTGTTCCAACGATTGCACTTGCGTTTGGCTTGTTTGTATTCATGTGTAGGATTATCTGATTTGATTGGAAAGCATACAAATTAATGCTTTTCACTGTACCTCAGCACACACAACAATAATAAACCTAAAGCTAAATTATATCTCTGTCTCCCAATATCACAAAAATGTGATATTCCCATGAGCTTCACAAAGTCTCAGGGCATGAACATTTATGTTCTATATCATCCTATCATCCTATATGGGTTTCAGTTTAGGCTAACAGTAGTTTTGAAAATTGCTTGTCATATTGGCACAAAAAGTAAGCTAATGACTTTGCTCTTTTGCTGGGTGCTTTTACATGTGGAAAATTGCCTTTACATTTGATCTGTCAGTGATTTAGTTGTTGTCATATATCTCTTTTAGCCCCCAAACAACCTTGCATAACTTTTTTTGTTTTGCTTCATAGTCATCCATTCCTTAGTGACTTCCTTCCTTAGACTCTTTCCAACTATTTTTAAGTATTGTTTTTCTTTAAATGAAATTTAATATATGCTTTTCCCTCGCTCAGCATGGACCATCAGTAGGTTTATGGGTTAGAAACACTTGAGTATCATGCTCTACACTTGAATCATTTTGTATTTGAGATTTTGAAAAGAAGAACTGGCTCCATGTTTGACAGGTAATCCAAAGTGGCAGGTATATGGATTGGAAAGATTTAGGGGGATATGAACCAAATTCAGGCAAATGGGACGACCTTCAAAGGGGCATCTTGGTTGGCATGGATAAGGTGAGCTGAAGGGCCTGTTTTTGTGCTGCATGGGTCTATGACTGGGTGCTCCGTCTTAACACACAAGGATACGATATGATGCATCCTCTAACACATCGGGCTCCTGTCTCCCTAACGCACCTGACTGTGTCCTGTGTTCCCTTGAGACTTACCAGGAACATTTACTATACTGTTATGTAACTTTCAAAAATAAGTGAACTGAAAGAGTGACGGGATTAACAGGAATAACATCCAGTAATCCACAACATCAGTCCAGCATCACCAAGATCCTCAGCATACTAGATTATCAGAACAATCATTTTGCAGAACATCTGATCTTTCTTCCTATCAACTTTAATCTTGGCATGGATGGTGGCAAAGATGGTGGCAAGACGGTCACCTAACATCCCATTGTGGAAATTCATTTTAAAAGATTCCCTGAGCTGAGACTTGCACAAGAGGTTCAGAATAAAACATCGGGAATGATATGGGATATTTAGCAATTAATGAATGAATGGGTCACAAAATATTCCAGAAAATAAAAATATTAAAATTGTGGCCTCGCTGACAATTTTCCATGATATGTTTGTGGAGAATGGATTGATTTCAGACCTATTTACTATACAGTTCAGTTCATGTAACAAAGGAAATGCTGAATTTGAGATGTGAAGGGCAGGACAGAGGGTAAACTGGGAACTGGCAGCACTTTATGAGCAAAAACAAACTGCTGGAGGAACTCAGGCAGCATCTGTGAAGGAAATGAACAGATGATGATTTGGATCAGGGGTCTTCTTTATGGCTTGTTCATAGGATCGGAAACAAAAAGAAGTTTGAAGAAGTGTCTCAACCCCACAACGTCACCCATCCATGTTCTCCAGAGATGCTGCCTGACCCGCTGAGATACTCCAGCACCTTGTGTCTTTTTTTTTGCAAACCAGCATTTGCAATTCCTCGTGTCTAGAAGTTGGTCCTTGTTCTAGTCAGACGCTGGAAAGGGGTTCAAGCTGTCCAAGACTCGGCTTACTGGCCACTCAGAGCTCAAGCCTTTTGCCATTAAATGTTTTTTTTATTTATTAGCTGCACTGAATGTTGGAGATATTCAACAGGTAAGGCAACATCTGCAGAGAGAGAATAGAGTTAAAATACCAGGTCGATTACATTTCATCAGATTTTTAATGCCTGCAGTACATTGTTATTGCAACAGTTATTTATGTGCTGAAATTTAACAGTTCTGCTGCTTCAGATCAAGGAGTACCCGTCATTAAAAGACACTCCATTCACTATTACAGAGATTCTCTAATTAATGGATGGACAGATTGTTACTGATCTATTGCTTAAATCCCAAAAGGGGTAACATTAACAAACTTGGCAAAAATAAATAGTTCATGAAATAGCCAACGTCAGCTGAAAGCATTCAAATGTGATTCTTTTGGAGAGACGTTTGCGAGCAGATTTTAGATTAAAATAGTCGACTTTGACGTGATTATCAAATTCTTAAGGGATTGGACAGGCTAGATGCCGGAAAAATGTTCCCGATGTTGGGAGGGGGGGGGGGGGGGGGTCCAGAACCAGGGGTCGCAGGGGTCACAGTATAAGAATAAGGGGTAGGCCATTTAGGACTGAGATGAGGAAAAACTTTTTTCAGCCAGAGAGTTGTGAATCTGTGGAATTTTCTGCCACAGAAGGCCAATTCACTGTATGTATTCAAGAGATAGTTAGATATAGCTCTTAGGGGTAACTGAATCAAGGGATATGGGGAAAAAGCAGGAACATGGTACTGATTTTGGATGATTAGCCATGAACATATTGAATGGCAGTGCTGGCTCGAAGGGCTGAATGGCCTACTCCTGCGCCTACTTTCTATGTTTCTATGTTTCTATGTACAGTGAAGAAGAACAAAGGTTTAAAGTAGGAAACTAGCTTAACAGCGTAAATAAATATCTCAAGGATGAAGAAGGAATGGGTTAATAAGATAATTAAGGGGAAAATAACCAAAATGTAAAATATTTAAATGAGAGATTTTGAAGAGGTTCTCCACCATCAGTAAACATCACAGAATCAAAACATTAATTAGAGCAGAGGAGACACTATGCAGTACAACAAATGCAAGCAGCTTGAAATGGGGAACTAATTATTCTGCTATAAAAATATTGATTTGGGTTTATTATTGTCACTCGTACAGAAACAGTGAAAACCTTTGTGTGATATCCAATCAAACCCTGCCATACATCAAAGCCATAATTATAATAAGTTGTGCGGTGAGAAAAATAACGCGAGTGAAGAATGTAGAGGTACAGCTACAGAAAAAGTGCAGAATTTAAAGAAGTGCATAAGCCACAACCAGGTAGGTTGCAAGATTGAGACTATGTCTGTAGCTTACAAGGTTTTTTTTTAATGGTATCACAACAGTGGAAAGTTTATTCTAATAAAAGCAGGGCTGCTTCTGAGAAATAGAAAATAATTTTGAAAATAAATAGAAAGGGATATTTTGTAGGCTGTGGTCTTTGGACTGATGTATTTCTCTGATGCTGACTGAATAGTGGCAATGTTACAAAATTTTGAGATTTAAAATTTCAAGCCTACAATTTATCCCATCAGATAAAGCATAAAAAGAAGTTTAGTTTGACACCTAATTCACTTTCATATCTTCAGTATTAAAAAGGTTATGGCCATTTCCATACTCGGAAATTAGCATCTATTGATTTTCCATTGACTTAACACAAAAGCTCTGATCAACAGTCAAAAGCCCATAACTTTATTGAAAACTAGACCAAGTGCCGACCCGTTGGGTCTGTTCCCCCAACGTGTGGTTATGGGGGGGGGGGGGGGGGATAGGGAGGCGGCATGCAGAGTCACACACACTAACTACCCCCCCCCCCCCCCCCCGCACACACGCTAATTACCCCCCCCTTGATATTATATTAATATTATTAATTTGCTCCTCTTACCCCATAAACACCCTATCTACTGACGCATAGCCCCCAACTTGCTGTCACACCTAGAGAGGGGGGGGTGGGGGGTAGAGAGGGAGGGCAGAGAGAGAAGGGGCAGAGACAGAGAGAGAGACAGAGTCACAGAGAGAGGGGAATGAGGGAGAGGGGGTGGAGAGGAGGAGAAGAGGGAGGGGGGGAAAGGTGGGGAGGAGGGGGGGAGAGAGAGAGGGTGAGAGTTAGGGGGAGAGAGAGGGGGGGTGAGGTGGGGAGCAGGGAGGGGAAGGTAGGGGGAGGGTGGAGGGAAGAGGGTAGGGGGTATGGAGGGGAGGGGGATTAGGGAGGGAGGGAGGGTGGGGGAGTGGATGGAGGGGAGAGAGAGAGAGGAGGGGGAGGAGAGAGGGGGAGAGGGGGAGAGAGGGGAAAGGAGGGGGAGAGAGAGGGGGTGGAGTGGGGAGAGGGGGAGGGGGGAGGGGTGGAGGGAACGGGAGGGGAGTGGTGGGTGGAAAGCACGGGAGGGGAGGGTGGGAGGGAATGGGGGGAGGGCAGGGGAGGGTGAGGGGAGGGGGGGGGGGAGTTTTCTAGGGGTGGAGGGAAGGGGAGGGGGAAGGGGGGAAAAAAGGGGGGGGAGGGGGGAGGGGAGGTGGGGAGAGGAGAGAAAAGGGAGGGGAGGGGGAGAGGAAGAGTGGGGGGAGTGAGTGAGGGGGTGAGGGGAAGGAAAGGAAGGTAGAGGGGGGGAGGGAGAAGGAGGGGGAGGGGGGGGGGGGGGGGGGGGGGGGGAGGGGGCGGAGAACCTAAAAAAACATTTTAGAACCAAAAAAGACACATTCTGCAAGCATTGTAGACCCAAAAGAGACACTTTTTGCAAATATTTTAGAATCAACAGACACATTCTGCAAGCGTTTTAGAACCACCAAGGACACTTACATTTCAGTAAACATGTGTTCAGTGTTATTCACAGCTCAGAGAAACACGACCCTCTGCCTTCCTCCATCTTGAAGAGACTGTGAGGCACACCACTTCCTGGTTTTATAGTCCCTCCCCCCTGCCGCCAGCGAGGGCAGCAGAGAGAATGGGGAATTCTGTAAAAACATTAATATCTCTGTCATTTTTCATCAACGTGAAAAATCCTCGGCACACAAATGGCGGAGGGGGGCTCTGAGCAAGGTGGCCAAAAATGACGGCCGTAGGTGGCGGCGTTCTCTCAGAAATCACAGCACAGATGGCCAAAACCGGTCAAGAACAGACTTTTAGTAATGTAGATTAAGAGAACTGAAAGAAATGTTCAGTTATTATAGATTGAAGCATTCTGAAACAAATATTAAACAATTTTACTTGGATGACCTGAAATTAAAGCATATAATGAGTTAGTTACCCAATTATAGCTAATTCCAAAATTCAATTACTAGATCTAAACATCTATCCATTTCTTAAGGAAATATTAACATTTTTAAATAGCCTAAGTGTCCAAAGAACATTCTCACACAAATTCACAATAAAACATGATTTTTAAATCTCATTGACATTAATTTATAGGCCAAATGGAAGGAATTTAGTGTTCAATTGCTGTAAATTAATGGCCATTTAAATCAGCTTGCGAGTGGGATTTTCTGGAACGCGATGGTTTGGAACATTGCCATTGCGGTGGATTTGAAGCCCATGTCGGCATGAAAGATACTTCCGGTTCGGATGGGCCCCCAAGTCAGCTACTCGCAACATAAAATTTTGTATAAAGGGATCTTAAGAAGCACTTTTTAATGTAAAAATAAACAACCTACATTGCCTTGTCCCCTACATGAGATCCGTCCCATTGTCGCCGTTCGTGGTTTTAGAGGATGATTTTTAATCTACTATAACAATTAAATGACCCAATTTAGTTTAAAAATGGCTGTAGCGAACAAACGTCGCAACGATTTTTCATCAGCAACTAGGCAGGCTGAGCAACCTCATTTCAATACCTTAGAGAAAATCGCGTTTTAAACCCGCCCCCCTCTCAAAGGCGCCAAAGTCGTGCACACGGGCAGCGACAGAACTGCAGCGCCACTGAAGGTAAGTTTTGCAACATACCTATGAATAGTTGAGTTTTTCCAGCATTTATTGTTATAATTCAGATCTCCAATTTTTGGAAGTCTGGGGGGACAGATTTGTTTTGAGGTTAGGTTTAGGTTTAGGTTTATTATTGTCACGTGTATCGAGGTACCGTGAAAAGCTTTGTTTTGCATGTTATCCAATCAGATACAAAAATACTATCAAGTCGAACTTGTACAATAGGTAGAGCAATGGGGAAGATACAGAGTGCAGAATATAGTTCTCAACTTTCTAGCGCATCCATTCCATCAACAAAATCCAATGTCCGCAATGGGGCACAGGTGAATAGACTGTACTCTAGCTTCTGGAAGGACCGCTCAGAAACTGATAACAAAGGGGAAGAAGCTGTTTCTGAGAGTGATAGTGTGTGCTTTCAAGCTTCTGTATCTTCTGCCCAATGGGAGTGAGGTCTTATTATTTTGGCTGCTTTTCCAAGGCATCTTGAAGTGCAGATTGAGTCTGTGGTGGGGTGTCTGATCTGTGTGACAGACTGAGAAACATCCACAACTCTCTGCAATATGTTATGGTCTTGGGCAGAACTTGGGCAGAACTGTTCCCAAACCATACTGTGATGCAACCCAACATTCTGCTTTCTATGATGCATCTGTAGAAGTTTCTAAAAATCATTCCTGAATGGTCATCCGTGTATAGGGAGCAGGGCCCACATTATGAAACCTTTCAATCCAGAAATAGAAATGAGTCAGCAGGAAGATGGCTCACTTAGATTTAGCAAGATTGGGCCTGGATTTCAAAAGAACAGAGTTCTCTGCTATTTATTTCCCAGTACAAAATGATTGCAGGGGTAGATGTCTGTACCTTCTCTAGACACAAGCAAGGTCCCAGAAGACTGGAGAGTAGCCAATGCTGTTCCTTTGATGAATAAGAAAAATATAACCAATCCGGGAAATTTTAAGCTGGTGAGCTTCAGTATCAGTAGTTGAGAAGTTATTGGAGAGGAATCCTTGGGATAAGATTTACTTGTATTTGGAAGAAAATGGAATAACTCTGGTCGTTCAAAAAATATTTTAAAAAATCAAGTCCACACTCTGAAGGTATGAAATTATCCAGTTTATTACATAATGCATTAATGTTCAAAGATTTATTTTTGGAATATTGCCTGGATTTGAGGGCCTGAGATATGGGGAGAAGTTTGGCAGGCAATGACTGTATTCCTTGGATTGCAGTACGCTGAGGGGGTTACCTTAGAGAGATGTGTATAAAATCATGAAGAGAATAGATAGAATTACTGCACAGTCCTTTACCCTGGGAATCATGTACCAGAGCACACAGATTTAAGATGAGCAGAGAATGAGGGTAGCTTTGGTGACCAGGACTGGGCTGGCTGAAGATGTCGGGAGTATGCAAGGGATGCAGGAACAGGAAGAGCTGCTGGGTGTGGTGGACCGCTATGTGGCAGCCCCACGTGCAGGAGGCCGTTAAAGGCCAAAGTAGCCTCCAGCATTAACCACCTCTCCAATAGGCCCCTACAGGAGCAGGTGGTCAATGAGGCCTTAGAAACGTATACAGCTCCAGAGAACTGTGAGTCCCTTAAAGTGCCGGCTGTAAACAGCCAAAACTGGGGGCACGTTGGGGCAAATATTCGGAACCCGGAGCCAAAACTGCAGCGGATCCTCAGGCTCCTGACGTCAGCCATCACATCGTTTGCTTGTTCCGTGGACAAATACGGAGATGACCACAACCTTCGTAAACAAATCATAAGACCTGCCATAAAATCCTAAATTTGCGAGGTTGTGCATACCCCAGCCACTGAGCCAGACCCAATGCTCGTTGGCAAAAACCTCACAAAGCATATGAAGGATATGGAAGAGGCCTTAAAAAAATTTTGGTCTCATGAGGGCAGGCCCCGGGACGAGCAACCAAAAACCAAAAACAATAATTCGCAAACAGCAGCACCCCATCGCGTCCACCAGTCGACGTCTACCATATGGGACTGGTGAAAGTTCGGGGTCCGCATTCTATCACCGGAAGTCTTCTTTAGACCAGGGCCCAGAGCGGACCCCATGGAAAATACGCCACCCCCCAACATCACCGCCACATCAGACAACGTGCAAGACTCATTGGACCAGCAGGAAACAGAAGAAATACCCATAACAATGGAGGTAGGTGGGTCTGGTTCCTACCAGCATATAGAAAATAGGGGCTTAATACTAACAGGGGGGAGATTACACCTGTTTAAAGAAGCATGGAAGACTATCATGAGCGATCAGTATATACTCAATGGCATTAGTGGATACAAAATACAATTCATACTAGAAATATTGCCACCAGTTCAACATTCACTCCAGAGGGTATTTATCAGTTAAAGAAAAACGAGAGGGACAAGCTGAACTGGTGAGACTAATTACAAAGGGTATCATTGGAAAATCAAAACATGAACCCTTGGAATTCATATCAAATATATTCACTAAACCCAAAAAAGATGGTGGATGACGCATCATCATTGACTTAACTTCACTAAATATGTTTGTTAAGTATATACATTTCAAAATGGAAATGTTTGTTACTGCCAAACAACTAATTTCCAAAGGATACTTCATGGCAAGCATTGATCTTAAAGATGTTTACTATTCAGTACCATTCACAAGGATCATCGCAGATACCTGAAATTTACCTGGATGGGGCAGTTATGGCAGTTTAAAGCGTTACCCAATGGGTTAACATCAGCCCAAGATTATTCACCAAGATACTAAAACCAGCTCTGGCAATATCAAGAAGACAAAAACATATTGTCATGGCATATCTTGATGATATCTTAATAGTAGGCAAGACCATGGAATTGACTATGTCAGCTGTATCAGCTACCAAACAGTTGTTCGAAACCCTGGGATTGTCTTACATCCAGATAAGTCTAAGTTGAAGCCATCCACAATCATGGACTTCTTGGGCTTCACAATTAATTCAGTCTACGTGACTGTAACATTGCCAAGGGACAAAACAGTTGAATTGGCACAATCATGCAACAATTTAATGGTCTATGAATGACCAACTATTCAACAAGTAGCAGAGTAATTGGGAAAATGGTAGCAGCATTTCCGGCTACACAATTCGGACATTTGCACTGTCAAAACTTAAAAAGAGCAAAGGTACAGGCACCAAAACGACATGCAGGTCATTATGATCGTGTCATGAAGTTACCCTCTGAAGCAATATCAGAACTACAGTGGTGGGCAAAAAACGTTTGGCATAGTTTCAGCCCTATTATCATCACTAACCCTTTGTTAGTTATCCAAACAGGTGCCAGTGCTCAAGGCTGGGGAGCAACTAACTCCATATCCAGCAAAGGTGGTAGATGGACTAACCCAGAATCATCATTACCACTTACACTGGGCATTAATTATCTAGAGATGTTGGGTGACTTTTATGGTTTAAAAAAAGCATATGCATCAAATATGCATCACTTGCATGTACGGTTACAAATAAATAATACTATGATGGTGGCCTACACTAACCATATGGGCGGCATAAAATTGGTATCATGCGACAAGTTGGTCAATACAATTTGGCAATGGTGTGTCAAAAGAAATATTTGGCTATCAGTAACTTACCTGCCAGGTAAGCTAAATAGAGTGGCAGACACCAGGTCACATAAATTTAATGACAACATCAAATGGATGTTAAACCCCAAAAAATTTGCAAAAGTTATCACGCAATATGGCACGCCAGTTATCGATTTATTTGCATCAAGGCTAAATCACCAGGTACCTATGTATGTCGCTTGGGAACCAGACCCTGAGGCAGCAGCGGTGGATGCGTTCGCGCTGGATTGGGGAAATTCTTCTTCTATGCATTTCCTCCCTTCTGCCTCATCAGTCGGGTACTACGCACAATACAAATAGACTCTGCTTCAGGTATTTTGATAGTACCTGACTGGCCTACGCAGCCATGGTTCCCAATACTCCATGACATGGTTGTTGAAACTCCAATGATATCCCTCAGTGACCCAGAGTTATTAACACCCAGTGTCGGGCACAAGCCACCCGTGCCATGAAAAAATCAAACTCCTGGGTTGCAGATTCTGCACAAACCACTTCTGGGACTGGGATTATCGGAACAAACCGTCAACACCATGTCAGCATCCCTCCGAACATCCACTAAAAAACAGCACTTGTCCAGCATCAAGAAATGGGAGAAGTACTGCTTGGATACAGGGACCACCTACTCAACCACTACAGTTACCAACGTACAGGAATTCCTTGCGAACCTTCACCACGATGAAGGATTCAGCTACAGCCATCAACACAGCTAGAATTGCCCTGCCTGTCTATTTAAAACAAGCTCCAGGACAACAGGCTATATGGGGTCCCACCCGCTGGTGGTCAAACTAATGAAGGGTATTTACAACTCTAAACCCCCTAGACCAAGGTACACCCATATATGGGATGTCAGTGTGGTCCTGACATACCTCAGGGGATGGCCACCAGCCAGATCCCTCAACTTGGAACAATCTATGCTCAAAACACTCATTTTGATGGCACTTGTATCTGCACAGAGGGTCCAGTCACTACACCTATTGTGACTGGACAGCATGCTCACAGCTCCAAACCAGACTTCTGTCGTTATCCATTGACTGATCAAACAGAGCAGATCAGGAACACCTAATCCAGTTGTGGAATTCCGGGTTTACCTGCCAGAACCACAGTTATGTGCCATGACCCACCTACTGTCCTACATAGACACAACCAAAAATATTCAAGGGAGAGGAAAAGCCTTGTGGGTCAGTCATAAAAAACCTTATGGTGGGGTGACGAACCAAACCATTTCGAGATGGCTCAAGCAGGTGCTAAAAGCTGCTGGGATAAACACTAACATGTACAAATCTCACTCCACCAGGGCAGCATCCACGTCGACGGCCAAAAGAATGGACGTGCCCATAGACCACATCCTGGCTACAGCAGGATGGTTGGGGGAAAGATCATTCAGAAATGTTATAATAAGCCGTTGGCAAAACCTGCTTTATTTGCAGAAATTTTTTTACAGACTGCAAATATTTAATTTAAGCCCAGGGGAGCAATTTAATTTCTTTGTTGTTATTGTTAGAAAATACCATTGCGTTTTTCTACAAACAGATTCATTGGTTGATTACGATAATGCACTTCCTCCCTCAAGGACTTTGGCAATGAGTGAAGTAATAACTGTTACACGGTTTGAAATCACAGAGCTTTAAAATCTTCACGTAGTCACTCACGTGACTCCGAAGTAAAATAGTAAGATTAAATGAGAACTTACCAGTTTGAAGTTTGATCTGTATTTTATGAGGAGTTACGATGAGGGATTGCGTG